>NW_028261390.1:10903530-11071030 GCF_051295495.1 Thamnophis sirtalis
GACAGAGTTCAGTGAATTTTGCCCCTTTTTGCAACCTTTCTTGCCACCGATAATTGAATTGTGGCAGTTGTTAAGTTGTGTATTAGCAATAGCAATAGCAGTTAGACTTATATACCGCTTCATAGGGCTTTCAGCCCTCTCTAAGCAGTTTACAGAGTCAACATATTGCCCCCAACAACAATCCGGGTCTTCATTTTACCCACCTCGGAAGGATGGAAGGCTGAGTCAACCCTGAGCCGGTGAGATTTGAACAGCCGAACTGCAGAACTGCAGTCAGCTGAAGTAGCCTGCAGTGCTGCATTTAACCACTGCGCCACCTCGGCTCTATTGCCACCTATTGCTTAATGGACTGCTAAATTGGCAAAGTGGACGGCTAAATTGGCCATGCAAACCTAGTCACATGATCTAGTCACATGACCGCCAAACCACTCCCACCCAATCTCATGACTGCCAAGCCGCGCCCACAAAATAAGCCACGCCCACAGAACCGGTAGTTTAAAAAATATTTGAAACCCACCACTGATGTAGGCGCTGATGAAGAGTAAGTGCTTAGCAAAAGAAGAAAGCAAGAAATCCTTGCAACTTTTCCTCTTGCCCTGGATAGCATAAACCTCCTTAGTTTCCTCTGTTTAGGGGCAAACGCAAGTGATCACAACTAAGTGATTCAATTGCCTTGGATGCACAGGGGAAATGCCTTGAGGGATATGATGGAAATTGTCAGGTGCCTCCCCTCCCTAAATGACTTGATGGCAGGCATTATGTTGAACCCACTAAAAAGGTTCTTGGAGTCTCCTCAAATGGCAAAGAACAGAAATACCTTTCTGAAGTACAACTCTTTATTTTCCCGTAAGGAACATCTAAATGCAGGGAGAGAGCTGAGGCCAGATCAATGGAATCGATGAGATTGATTCCATAATCAAGTCAAGCGCGTTGTACAGATGCTGTTTTGTGACTTTCCAACCCGACAGGTCGCAGCATCTGCATTTTTTAGAGAGCCAATTTTGGTCTCTTCTAACCAGAAATTCAGGTCTCAGTTCCAGTCGTAACTTGAGGACTACCTATAATTTCCTTTTTGCGGTAGTAAGTAAGTAAAATCTTTATTAAGGTCAAAGACCAGCAATACACATTAGTTTTTACACTATATTAAAAAATACTAACAATAAAATATAATTTAAAAGTATTGACGTTAAAAGTGGATAATAACATAATGGTCCAAAGATTGTTAAAGGTATGTCCAGATAATTGGTACAAGATGGTACTATACTTCAGTAGCCAATTTTTTTCTTATGGACATTGCATCGGTACAGTTTTCTCTGCATCCATGTATGTACTGTATGAATGTAAAAAACATTACGGGGAAATTTGCTTTAAACAGAGTCATAACTTGAATCAGTTCAAAATAGTTCAAGCTTAGTTTATAAATTAAAAAGAGCAACCAGTAGTGGTGCTTCAGTTTCCAGAACGCGGAACGCGTGCTTCGTTTTTTGGGAAAGACCCAAGTTCATTTTCTGCATGCAGTGCTTTTGCGCAGCACGTTAAATCGTAATGAAGTTTATTTGGTCTTGCCCAAATACCTTACCTGAATCCAGCTGTTGCATTTATAAATCATGGTTTGTGGGTTAGCATGTTATTTTGATCTGGGCTAAATGGGATAGAAAATGCTTTCTAGTCTGTGTTCTCATGAGTTTGGGTATGTAAATAATATGTCAGAGATATCTGAAGGGGTGGTTTAAAAAAAAGTAATGATGGTACTCTTGACCATGAGTTCCACACCTCTTTTTTACACGCATTGTAGGTGCAATACAACCTTAGACCCTATGCCAGTTATGGCTAACCTTTTCCGGAGCCAATGCTCAAAGCGTGTGTGTGCCTGAACAACCCCATACATGTGACCCCTGGTGCCCACTGCACCCCCCACGCATGTGCGTGCAAGCCCCCTGCTTGCGCCTCACCCCCCCACATGTGCACTCTTCCCCCACATGTGGTCCACCCCTGCGCGTGTGCGTCAGAGACCCAACGAGCAGCTGGCCAGCGGGAGGCGCGCACACATGCGTGGTGGAGCTGAACAAGGGAGGTGGCTCGCATGCCCACAGAGAAGGCGCTGCGTGCCACCTGTGGCATGTGTGCCATAAGTTCGCCATCACAGCTTTATGCAATCTTGTCAATGTGAGTGAGAGGCTATTAAATAACCTTGTTTTAAGTTTTTTCCCCATAACAATTGCCATTTCTCTTCTTGGTACAATAGACTTTAAACATCTTTAGTTCCTTAATGATCTGCATGGCATATTTTACTCGGCACACGATTTACATAAATGGGAGAAGGAAGCTTCTTTATCTTATTTTTGATCCAATTTTGGCATGGAATAAAATCCCAAGATCAGAAGGGATCTGAGGTCCCTGAACTGTTTTATTTGGGAAGGACTGATGCTCCCCCCCCCTCCTCCTCCTCCTCCTCCTCCTCCTCCTCCTCCTCCTCCTCCTCCTCATTATTATTATTATTATTATTATTATTATTATTATTATTATTATTGCGTAGTTAATCTTTGGTGAGATTCACAGCCTTTGGGGCTGGTTGGTATCTCAACTGCTCAAGTCCTAACCAAGGACCTAGGAACTGTTAAGGGAACGTCAGAGGATATAAGCTGTTCCAAGTAGGGTGGTTTTTTGTAGAATCAGGATGTTCAAGTCTGATAAATTTAAAATTTCCAAATAGCGAGGTAGCCCTTTAGGTATTGCTCCAAGGGCTCCAATTACAATTGGGACAACACACAATTTCTTTTCAACAGTCGCTCAACTTCAATTTGCAAGTCCCGGTACTTTGTGATTTTTTTCTTCCTGTTTATCTTCAATTTGTGCATCTCCAGGTATTGCAATGTCAATGAACCATACTTTTTTTCTTTTCAACTATTGTTATGTCAGGTGTGTTGTGGACCAAGGGCCTGTCAGTCTGGATTCTGAAGTCCCACAAGATCTTGACTTTCTCATTCTCTAAAACCTTCTCAACCTGATGTTCCCGGTGGGTTTTTGCTGTAGTCAAATCCAAACTTTTGGCATGATTTCCAGTGAATGATCTTAGCAACGCAGTCATGGCGTTGTAGGTAGTCTATGATGATGATGATGATGATGATGATGATGATGATGATGATGATGATGATGATGATTAGTGTTAGTATTAGTATTAGTATTATTAGTAGTAGCAGCAGCAGTAGCAGTAGCAGTAGCAGTAGCAGTAGTAGTAGTAGTAGTAGTAGTAGTAGCTTCTGTTCAAGAGAAATCTAGCTTTTTGTGAAAAGGGTTGTGTGCGTGTGTGCTAGACAATAAAAGAACTAATCATGGAAAAATTCCAGGCACATTCTCATTAAAAATTTTGAACTGCACAGTTGCGGTTCTCTGAATATTTTTGCGATTTGGGAAACAGATGAGCTGATGGCAGCACTGGGGCCTTAAAAACCCTTCCTCTGTATTTCGGATCAAATGCGAAGCTTTCTTCCCTTGGGATTTAGCCAAGTCTGTTCGTTCTGACAATAACCTTAATGGCACAATGTTGGTCAGACCGATTTTTCCCCCCTTTTGTCACCTGCTTTGATTTTACATTCATTCTGTTGTGAGTCAGATGTACAGATTGGAGTAAAAAAGAGCACCTAGTTTAGTAAAGGTAATAGAAGAACAGTTATGCTGGCTCAGATCCAAAGGCTTTGATTTGTCTTGCAGCTTGTATCTGTAGATTCCAGCCAGATAACCAGAGAAACTAAGAAATTTAGACATAGGCATTGAGGGCAATAACATTCTTCTTGCTTTGCTGGTCAACAGGGTGCCTTCAGCACAGAGTGTAATACATAAGCATTCAGACAAGCTGTGGTTGATTGAACCATTCTATACGAGATCCCAGTTTGGCAGCTGTTATCGCATTTTCTAGGGTCGCGGTGGCTCAGTGGCTAAGACGCTGAGCATATCGATCAGAAACACTGGCAGTTTGGAGGTTGGAATCCATCGCGCCGGGTAACGGAGTGAATTCCCAGCTTCTGCCAATCTACCAGTTCAAAAGCACTTTTCAGATGCTCAGCAACTGACTCATATTTATGACGGTTGCAGTGTCCGGTGGCTCGTGTGTTACTATTTATGACCTTCTGACAAGCAGAGAAAGCGAGATTCACGTAGCAACCATGTTACTAACTAAATAACTGCAGTGATTAACTTAACAAATGTGGCAGGGAAGGTTGTAAAATGGGGCAAACCCCGCTTAACAACCGTCTCACTTAGCAACGGAAATGCTGGTCTCATTTATGGTTGTAAGTCGAGGACCGCCTGTACACTCCTAAAAAGCAAAACCTGTCTTTTGTTTAATGTACCCTGGGAAAAGATTTACTTAAAGATGAAGGGTGAAGGTGGCGTTTTGCAATTATTTATCATTTGTACTGCATCTTTCCCTGCACAAAGTAATGGCCAGGTTTTATCTCATCTAATCCCAACACAAATCCAATGACATGTGGGTAAGGAAAAAAAATGTGACCTGCTCACAGCCACCCAGTTTAGAGGCAAACAGGTAATCAGATCTTTGTGTCCCACCTTCAAATCCTTATCTTTGATCAGGTGTGCTAAATTGAATGAGGCAAGGTGCATGGTGCAATTTAAATGAATCAAATCAATACCCCAAAGTAAAGATAATGGGAATTTGCACTACTCTAAGATACAAAATCCCAAAGGTGCTTTTTCAGGAGGCAACTGGACTGCCTTGGTCCTAGGGGACAACCATTTAAATATGAGCGTGCAGCAGCTGTCAAAAAAGCCAACACAGTTCTAGGCTGCATAAACAGAGGGATAGAATCAAGATCACGTGAAGTGTTAATACCACTTTATAAGGCCTTGGAAAGGCCACACTTGGAATGCTGCATTCAGTTTTGGTCGCCACGATGTAGAAAAGATGTGGAGACTCTGGAAAGAGTTCAGAGAAGAGCAACAAAGAGGATTAGGGGACTGGAGACTAAAACATATGAAGAACGGTTGCAGGAACTGGGTTTGTCTAGTTTAATGAAAAGAAGGACTAGGGGAGACATGATAGCAGTGTGTCAATATCTCAGGGGTTGCCACAAAGAAGAGGGAGTCAAGCTATTCTCCAAAGCACCTGAGGGTAGGACAAGAAGCAATGGGTGGAAAATAATCCAGGAGGGAAGCAACTTAGAAATGAGGAGAAATTTCCTGACAGTTAGAACAATTAATCAGTGCAGCAACTTGTCTCCAGAAGTTGTGAATGCTCCAACACTTGAAGTTTTTAAGAAGATGTTGGATAACCATTTATCTGAAATATAAGGTTTCCTGTCTAGGCAGGGGGTTGGACTAGAAGACCTCCAAGGTCCCTTCCAACTCTGTTATTCTATTCTATTCTCCTTATTTTTTTTCTTTGAAGATGTTTCGCTTCTCATCCAAGAAGCTTCTTCAGCTCTGACTAGATGGTGTGGAACAGAATAATTTATTTTCCTTGCAGACAGCTGGTCATTTGCATCCTTTTCAGATGGTCATTGAGGCCACGGAGGTTTATCTGTGTCCTCAGGGTCAGCTGAGTAGCGCTCCTGGTTCCTGTAGTCTGCAATTTTTCTGGAAATCCGCTCATACATACGAAGCTGTGTTCTTGTCTATATCCAGGACAGCTATTAGATTCTATCTGCTCCTTCAATACAGGTAATCCTCGCCTTACGACCACAACTGAGTCCAAAATTTCTGTTGCTAAGTGAAACGTTAAGTGAATTTGCCCCATTTTACGACCATTCTTGCCACAGTCAGAAGTAGGGGTTCCCGACACAAGTCCTGGACTTCAGCTCCCAGAATTCTTGAGCCAGCATGGTTGACTGGGGAATTCTGGGAGTTGAAGTCCACAGGTCGTAAATGCGCCATAGTCACTCGCCCCTGTCATAGATTAAAAAGATGTCTTCTCACACCTGCATAGTGACAATGCTGCTTTAGGCACAGTTTTTTCACAGTGCAGGACTGTGCTGGTAAGAAGAAAAGAGGGTTTATCCCCTGGTTGAAATATCTCCCGTATTTGCACAATTAAGCTAACTGGGAAGACTAGTTTAAGTTGAACTTAATTCTCTTTAATCCGGGAATCCCAGTGGTGGGATTCAAAAAATTTTACTATCAGTTTTGTAGGTGTGGCTTGGTGGGCGTGGTATGGCTTGGTGGGCATGGTTTGATGGGCGTGGCAGGGGAAGGATACTGTAAAATCTCCATTCCCTCCCCACTCCAGGGGAAGGAAACTGCAAACTCCCTATTCCCACCCCACTCCAGGGGAAGGGTACTACAAACTCCCCATTTCCTCCCAATCAGCTGGGACTCAGGAGGCAGAGAATAGATGAGGGTAGGGCCAGTCACAGGTGGTGTTTACCGGTTCTCCGGAACTGGTCAGAACCTGCTGAATACCACCTCAGCGTGAACACAACCGCTCAGTAAGTTTCATTCAAGCTGACATCTCCCTTATTGTTTGTTCTTCATTGTGAGAAGTAGACATCTCAATGAAATGTAAAAAATGGCTCAAAAGGACAAGGACAGTGCTCTTATATATATGAAAAATTATTTCATATCTATCTATCTATCTATCTATCTATCTATCTATCTATCTATCTATCTATCTATCTACCTACCTACCTACCTACCTACCTACCTACCTACCTACCTACCTACACACTTACCTCTATCTATTTATCTATCTATCTATCTATCTATCTATCTATCTATCTATCTATCTATCTATCTATCTATCTATCATCTATCTATCTATCTATCTATCTATCATCTATCTATCTATCTATCTATCTATCTATCTATCTATCTATCATCTATCTATCTATCATCTATCATCTATCTATCTATCTATCATCTATCTATCTATCTATCTATCATCTATCTATCATCTATCTATCTATCTATCATCTATCTATCTATCTATCTATCTATCTATCTATCTATCTATCTCTGTCTGTCTGTCTGTCTGTCTGTCTGTCTGTCTACTTACCTACCTACCTACCTACCTATCTACCTACCTACCCACTTACCTACATCTATCTATCTATGTCTGTCTGTCCGTCTGTCCGTCTGTCCGTCTGTCCGTCTGTCCGTCTGTCCGTCTGTCCGTCTGTCCGTCTGTCCGTCTGTCCGTCTGTCCGTCTATCCATCTATCCATCTATCCATCTATCCATCTATCCATCATCTATCTATCCATCTATCCATCATCTATCTATCCATCTATCCATCTATCCATCTATCCATCTATCCATCTATCCATCTATCCATCTATCCATCTATCCATCTATCCATCTATCCATCTATCCATCTATCCATCTATCCATCTATCCATCTATCCATCTATCCATCTATCCATCTATCCATCCATCCATCCATCCATCCATCCATCCATCCATCCATCCATCCATCCATCCATCCATCCATCCATCCATCCATCCATCCATCCATCTATCTATCTATCTATCTATCTATCTATCTATCTATCTATCAGTGATGGGTTGCAGGCAGTACGCCCCAGTATGGGCTTACCAGTGCCTGCCAGGAGCATTGGGTACCATTCCGGTATGGTGCTCCTGAGGGCCCACCCGCCCAAGATCCTTACCTGTATTTGAGCTCTTTGGCGCTTCCGTGCACGGAGCGTATGGCGCCTGCGCGGCACTCCACCGAGCAGCTGGAGTGTCGTGAAGACATCGCAAGAGGTAAGGATGCAGGCGCACCCTGCATGCATGTGCGTGCGCTGCACGCATTCACGTGGTGGACGCCGGGGCCCGTTTTACGGTACCGGTTGCACCAGGATCCGGAACCACCACTGCTATCTATTTATCTATAATTTATATATATGAACTGTGCCTTGCTTTGGGCTACCAATCCTACATCTCTCTGATGAAATTGGGAAAGAATCAGCTGTGAGAGCAGCTTATACAATTTGCACGGTACAAAGAGAACGACTTCATTGAACCCAAACCCTTAAATTTTGGGACAGCAGAGAGAGAGAGAGAGAGAGAGGTTTCTTAAGTGACTGGCTTCTCAATTTATGCCGTCTCTTCTAAACTGTGGGATGAAACGCTTGTCTGTGCAGAGTGATATAGGCTCCCTGTATTTTGCCACCTGAGCATTTTGCTAACGTCGGGCAGAATACTCAAATTGTACGGTTGGAAGTGACCCATAATTTATAGAGGCTGTGATATATTAGAGATTCAGAAGTTTTCATCACCTTCCTGGACAGATTCACTCTCTATTGATTCAGACATTTCAGCAATCAATTGAAATTCATGACGTGTCCGGGATGCAAACTAGAACTCAACTGTAAAAACTATTATCAGAAGATCTCTACATAGCAATCCGAACTTTTCACTGTTTTCCTTCCTGCTTTATTATATTGTTTGTTAGGGTAAATACGTTCTACGGGCACGCGAGCCGTCACCCAGCTCAGCTCCGCCACTCATACGCACGAACCTCCCACTGGCCAGCTGATTTTTGGGTCTTTTCTGCGCATGCAGGAGACGCTCCGCCCCTGCGGCCTGTTTGGGTCCCAGGAGGCTTCAGGAAGCCTGCTAGGCCCAAAACAGGGTGTGGAGGGGGTGCATGCACATGTGCAGGGGGGGGTTGCAGGGGGAGTGTGGGGGGGTCGTGCATGCATGCACAGGGGGGAAGGGGCACATTGAATTGTGGGTGTGGGCATGTATGGGCGTGTTATTTTGGCACGCAAGGACAAAAGGTTTAGCCATCACCGTCCTAAGGAATATTAGTAGACGGTAGGAAGGAAAGTTATCAAGAAGGAGAGCTGTATAGCCTGGGTCCGTCGTAAATGGAGTTTCTTGAGATAAAGCTTTTCGAAACATTTATTTTCCCTTCACAAAAGTGTGGAAGGGAAGCGTGTTTCTGGATATGTGTTGGGCAAGATTTTCACAAATCATCAGGTAGTTTCTGTACAGAAAAGCAGGAAATTACCAGTTCTGTCTGTAAGGTTCCAGCAGTTTCCCGGAGCCACTGAAATGCCAAAGAGAGGGAGAGACTCAAGACGAGGCTTGCAAAAATATCAGCTCTTATTTATGGCCATAGCAAAAGCTGGGTGACAAAACCCAGCTATATTCAAACATACAACCAATGCAGTGGTGCGATTCAAAACGTTTAACAGCCGGTTCTATACCCTAATAATTTCTTCCAACAATCAGTTCACCAAACTGCTCAGAAACTTAACAACTGGTTCTCCCGAAGTGGTGCGAACTGGCTGAATCCCACCACTGAACCAATGCATGTAAGGAATAGCCACACCATGCAAAGAGTGGGAGGCCCCGGGAGGCCCCCGCGTGGCCCATGGTCGGCCCCCATGGCCTCCAGCAGCACTCTGCCGAACCAAAAATGGGCCAGACGGAGGCTCCCTGCAGCCCGCATTTGGCTGGCAGAGTGCTGCTGGAGGCTGGAGAGACCCAAAATGGGCTCCGCTGCAGGGGTGGGTTCCAGCTGCCACTACTGCTGGTTCACTTAGGGACACGCTGCGTGCTTTGTGAGTGCCATGCACGCATGCGCAGTACTAAAAAATGCTTCTGCGCATGGGCAGAAGCAAAAAACAAGACGGAGGCATCTATGGCGCTGCAGAGAGAACCGGTTTGTGGGCGTGGCAGGCGGAGTTACTACCTACTCCGCTGAACCAATCCGAACCAGTAGGAACCCACGGCTCTGCTCCGCGGCCTGTTTTTGGCGGGCAGAACGTTCTGGAGGCAGGGGAGCATTCGGGAAAGAAAGAAGAGAAGGGAAAAAGTGCATCTTGAGCCTGTGTCAAATGCCCACCATGACCACACCCACCCCAGACAGACCCACTATGACCACGCCTACCCCTGGCCACCCTAATCCTCCCGCCCTCTAAGGTCAAACATAACCCTGATGCAGCCCTCAATGAAATTGAGTTTGACACCCCTGCCTTACTCCCATTGGAAACTCCGATTTGTCAAACGATCCCTGATATTCCACCAATGTTTCAGAAATGCCTTACATAGCTACATGACAAGTCAGGGTAGTTTAAATAGACACGATTTAATGCAAGAACGTACAACATGAGCTTCAGGAATGCCTCTTATTATTTTTTTTCTAAAATAGACAGGTGCGGTAGTTTCCTTTTACTCTTTGGATACGTAATGGAGAAAGTAGCTAATGAAAGTGTCATTAGCATATAATGTTCCTTTCTGCACTATTTTTACCTTTTTATTATATTCCTAGGTGTGTTTACTTAGATCTGCCTTGTGGGCTTAATACTGTAGGTATGTTTAACACTATGTTGCCTTAATCTATTTTACAAAGAGGAAATGAGATTGTTTCCTTTTCTTTCTTTTTAAAGTCGCGTTGATCAAAATCCTATTATAGATCTAGGCAATAGCTTGAATGCGAAGCCATAAACTAGTTTATAAACTAATACAGCAGCTTCTTTTACATGGAGTATGTATTGCTTAGGTAAAGATTTGCTTCTCCCTCGGCAAAGACTACTAAAGCTGTAGTTCTCTATTCTATTTTCTCTATAAATTATTAATATAGGAAGACGTTAGAATTCCTGGAAAAAAGAATTGTACTGAATCTGTTATGTGATGTAGTTTTTTTTTTTTTAAGCCAAATGTATTCAATGAAGCAGCTACAAATTGCCACCTAATTTGTGGGGTTATTCTACAGCAGAAATTTTACACAAATGGAAGCAAATATACGTGTCCCAGGATAATGTCGCAGGATCCAATCTGCATCGGTTGCTGAGTCCCGAGGTTTCATTTTTCGAGCTTTCAGATTTGCGCTGAAGCCCATCCTCCGGGAACTTCTGTCTAGCAGAGTGTGTGCTTGGCCTATTCTGGGTGTGTGGTATTTATATGGTGCCTATTGTGTGTGGCTTTTTAGCTGTTGATTGGGGTGTTGATGGCTGGTTATTAGGTCATTGGCTGTTGTTCCCTTGTGCACAACAGTTGTTGATTAGGGTGTTAATGGTTAGCTACTGTGTTTTCCCCCAAATAAGACCTATCCAGAATATAAGCCCTAGCTTGATTTTTACACTTGTGCCCAATATAAGCCTTACCCCCCAAATAAGCCCTAGTTAAGACCCCGCGTGCAGCCCCCCTGTTTTGATTCAGCAGGGTGCTGCAGGAGGTATCTGCCCTGTCTCCCCTCTCTCCGCCCCTCCCCAGCCGATCCGCGGAGGAGAACTATAACGCTGATCCAGCCCTCAAAGAATTGCAGTTTGACACCACTGTTCTAAATTCTCAGCCCCCTAGTTTCTAGCCTTAACCACTGCACTAGACTGCCACTGATTTGTTATACTCGTTCATTTTTATATTTTACAGATATAGATGCATGTAACAATTCTATTATTGGCTATTTTATTGTATCTGGCCATATGGCTATATAATAAACCATTTGACTGACTTGATTGCTTGGTTGACGAAGTAATTATGGTAGTTACATGTATGCTGATTACTTACTCCTTCTTCCCTCACATATGGCTCTTCCGAGGCTTCTCTTTGGGGTTATTACAAATCAAAGTTTGATGTGACGTTTATGTGTCAGTTTCAAAACACAGGGGGTGTTACTCGAAAGTACAAAGCCCTCATGTTTAGACGACAAGGGCAGCCATATAAAAAAAATCAGCAAATGTGATTAAAGATATGCTCTCGCATTAACCAGCTTGAGTCGTTATTATGTTGTGCAAATTCTGGCTAGAATGACTGCTGTTTTGTTTTTATGGAGTCAATCGTAAACACATTTTTATTTTTTACCATCCACTGACCAGCAGTGAAACTCAAGATACGTTTACGGTGTGCCTTGCAACGAATTCCTGAATGCTTCTTAACCTACTCATTTTTCCGATAGGGAGATTCTCAGGGTTCGGTTTTGGTGTCTCTATTTCCCCCGCTTCCAGCAAACTCTTCATTCCCACTTCATATGACAAGAATTTAGAAACAAAAGCAGTGCAAATCGTTTGGAATACTGTGAATAATTCATACAGTGAGTTTAGCTGTATTCCAGCCACCAAATGCCCACGTACAAATTGCAATTTTATCATATCCATTATTCAACATGTTTAGATGAAATATTCATGGCATTTGTAGGCTGGATGCAAAGCTGGCCTTTTTTTAAGGTTTGGGGGGTGGACGGGGGGGGGGAACATTACAAAGCCTCTAAGTTATTTGATTTTGAGCAAAGTTACAGTCAATCCACACAATTGAATTAAACTTCCAGCAGCACTCTGCTAAATGGCTCTATACTGTTTAGATGCAGCCTTTTATGGCCCAAATTGTTCTTGGTGATTGGAGTCTTTCAGATTCCAGATTCTGAGAAAGATTACACAAGATCCTGGAAAATATATATCCATCATTCATGACAAACAAATAATAAGATAAGTATTATTAAACCTAATATCATAACAACAGGAAAACAGTGGTACGCCTCGACTTACGAACACAACGTAGCCCAACATTTCTGTTGCAAAATGAGATATTTGTGAAGTGAGTTTTACCCCATTCTATGACCTTTTTTTTGCTTCGGTTGTTAAGTGAATCACTGCTGTTGATAAGTTAGCTGTTGTTAAAGTGAATCTGGCATCCCCATTGACTTTCCTTGTCAGAAGGTCACCACAGGCGCCCCAACATGAGTGACATCGAGCTGGCCATGCCCACCCTGGCCACACCCACCTCAGCCCTCCGAGGCAAATAGCAATAGCAGTTAGACTTGTATACTGCTTCATAGGGCTTTCAGCCCTCTCTAAGCGGTTTACAGAGTCAGCATATTGCACCCAAAACAATCCGGGTCCTCATTTTACCCACCTCGGAAGGATGGAAGGCTGAGTCAACCCTGAGCCAGTGAGATTTGAACTGCCGAACTGCCAAACTAGCAGTCAGCTAAAGTAGCTTGCAGTACAGCACTCTAACCACTGCGCCACCCTGATGCGGCTCTCAGTGAAATTGAGTTTGACACCCCTGGTGGAGGGCCAATGTGCTAATTCTCAAAAAGATATGACAATAACTAGGAAGATTCTAAGGCAGATAATATCATCTCTAAACACTTAGTGACGTTTACGCACGGAGTAATGATGATTGAATAATGCAATAATCACTCAAAGACAGTATAGATTTATCAAGAACAAATTTCTCCAGATGAATTTTACTTCTTTCAACTTTTTTTTGTAGTCTGTCAGAATGCCGCAAACATAAGAGCTGAGCTGGCGCAGTGGTTAAATGCAGCACTGCAGGCTACTTCAGCTGACTGCAGTTCTGCAGTTCGGCTGTTCAAATCTCACCGGCTCAAGGTTGACTCAGCCTTCCATCCTTCCGAGGTGGGTAAAATGAGGACCCGGATTGTTGGGGGCAATATGCTGACTCTGTAAACCGCTTAGAGAGGGCTGAAAGCCCCATGAAGCGGTATATAAGTCTAACTGCTATTGCTATTGCTATTGCTATAATGTATTCTGATATTAGGAAAGCATTTGATGAAATTTCCCATGACATTCCATTTAGCAAGCCAGCATAGTCTGGATTAGTCTGCTGAATGTCAGGGTCCAGCTGGACACATCCTCTGCCTTGGGAGGAGGTCCAAGCTGATGGACCTGCCTAATCACATGCAGAAGAACCAAACTCCACTAGAATATCCGGTAGTCAGAGGTGCTATTCAGCCAGTTCGGACCGGTTTGGGCAAACCAGTAGCTCTGACAATCAGTTGGCCCCGCCCACCTGCCTCTGCCCTATCCTGTCCTTTATTTCCTGATTTCTAGCTCATCTCAGTCGTGCAGCACAGCTGTTTTCCCGTGCCCCACTGTTCTACTTACCATTAATGACTTGGAAGGTAAGCAGATGAGCTTCTCAATGCTCCATTCCAGGGGTGGTTTCCAGCTGCTGCTACTGACGGCTTGACTGCTACTGACGGTTTGGCGGCCTGGGTTGCTAGAACCAGTCACGACCCAGGCCTGCTACGCCGCCGAACCAGTTGTCCTATGGGGAGATTTCCTTGATTTCCGGTTCTGCGCATGCGCAGAACAATTGTAATTGCTCAAATGTATTTTTTTTCTTTTTTAAACATTTTGTGTATGCACAGACCTATTTTTGCGCAAAAGCTCACATGCGCAGAGCGTGTGTCTAGTGTTGTGCACGAGCGGAGCGCGCGCGCTAAATTTTTGTGCACATTGAACTGGCAGTAATGCCGGGAGCAACCCACCCCTGCTTCACGGATTCCTTAACACTAGGCTGCAGTGGTGGGTTTCAAAAATTGTTCGAACCTACTCTGTGGGTGTGGCCTCCTTTGTGGGAGTGGCTTGCCACCCATGTGACCAGATGGGAGTGGCTTGCCACCCATGTGACCGGATATGAAGATGCCAACGACACTTGTCAGAACCACCTTAAATTACCTCACACACAGCACTGGCATGCATAAGAATATGATGTAAACTTGTTTTTTAAAAGGCATCGTTGGTTTGCGTTAAAACAACTTCAACACACGCAATGTTCTGATTGCACCACAAACGCAGTAGTCATCCTTACCTTCCACAGAGGCACTGAGTTTTATAAATATCAGCATGATAGTGTAGAATAATCATATCCAAGGACCAGGGGTGGGTTTCAAAAGAGTTTGGAACCTCTTCTGTAGGTGTGGCCTGCTTTCCGGGTCCACTGGTAGAACCTCTTCTAACCGGTTCGGTAGATTTGACGAACCGGTTCTACCGAATAGATGCAAACTGATAGGAACCCACTTCTGCTAGTCTGAATCCAGCAATTGCCATTGCATCACATGTGAAATTTATCTATGGTTGGGGCTGGCTGTCAAACAGCCTTGTATGCTGTTGCCACCTGACTCTTCACCATCAGAGAAAAGCTGTTGTCTAATTTAATTATAAGTGAACTTGATCTATGACTATTTGGTGTATTTTTATCCAGAACCTCATTAGATTATGAGAATTAGGTAGACCCAGAGGATGGCATGAAAATAGTCTGGAATAATTGCTTTAATATTGTACGAAGCCGCAAACTATGGTTTACACATTACAGGGACAGTCTTTATATAGCAGCCAAATTCAACTCAAATTAATCATTTAATGATTTGATGCAATGAATGAATCAATTCTGGAGGGGCTGGCAATGCTGAGTAAAAGGAAAAGAGAAGGTTTGTTTCGCTGCCTCACTGTCCCATTTGCAAACTTCTTATTCCACATCTGGAATTTCAAAAGACGTCTCAGCCTGTACCATCTACAGTATATCCCTTTTCTTCCAACGTTATCTCCTATGGAGACCATTACTTCTTTTTGGCATTGAAAGTCATATGTTAAACTGTTGACACAGTTAATTTAATTTAATTTATTTGTCAAGCATGTATATCAGTGGTGGGTTTCAAAATTTTTAGAACCTCTTCTGTAGGTGTGGCCTACTTTGTGGGAGTGGCTTGGCAGCCATATGACTGGGTGGGAGTGGCTTGGCAGCCATGTGACTGGATGGGCACGGCCAACTTGTAAAATGTGGTAAAACTCACTTAACAATTCTCTTGCTTAGTAACCAAAATGTTGGCTCAGAAACTCTGGCATTGAAGTGTGCAAGTCTTAAAGCTGTCAAGTTACAAGATCCTTGCACCCCTAACCCTTTAGTAAAAAAAACCCCCAGAGGTGTTCAAACTTGACAGCTTTAAGACTTGTGGATTTCAACTCCCAGAATTCCTCCTCTCGCTCTTCATCTTGATGATGTGCAGATGGGCAGGGGGAGGGAGCTGGAACCAGTTCTAAACGGCACTGTAGTTTTGTGGAACCTCTTCTATAGAAGTGGTTAGAAATAGCAGGAACCCACCCCCAATGTATATGATAACAGATATGTCAGCGTTCCAAGTATCATGTAGAATTAAATCAGAGTCCAAGGCAAAACCATCCTTAAAGTTCCAATTTAATAAAGCAGACATCTTAGCACATCTGTGTTAATCCCAAATCTGGAAATGACATCAGAAATCCACCCAGTTAAAAGTTCATGATCTTGTCCCCACACCCACAATCCATCACATGGTCCAATCTTCTTCTTCCACGCTGGCATCCACACCCAGCTGCTTCCGGTCAGGTGTAAAAGTGCGGAGACAAAAGATGACCTTGGCTTCTAGAAAAGAATGATAACAATACATTCCACAATCCTACTCCTGTCTATTCCCCCCTCCCATTAACTATACTAATGAAACAGCATAATGAAATAAGAGAAAGTGGGGCAGGCCAAAATTCTAAAAGGAATATAATTGCTGGCCTGACAAGATATAAGTATAAACATGATTATGAATACAGGAAATGGATACAAATAACTGGGGACAGTAGGACATGGACGATAGGCACGCTGGTGCGCTTATGCACACCCCTTACAGACCTCTGGCTGGGGAATTCTGGGACTTGAAGTCCAGATGCCTTTTAATTGATAAGGTTGGGCAACACTGTTCTACTATGACTCTAAGAAAACTTAGTGGAAATTCTTGCTCATGTTTCTTCTTCTCTTCCAGGATATTCAGTGTTGCTTTGTTGACAGTATCTGTCACTTATTTCTGTGAAAGAGCTCTTCCCAGTTATGTTATATCGAAGCCTCCTACTCCATCCTCCTTCCTAGAAAAAGGGAAACTTAAAATTTTTTGAATAAAGTTTGGATATGTCAGTTTGCATGAATCTAACGTAGGCATTTAAGTAATTCCAATAAGTGTAAAGTTGGGACAGGATAATGGGAGACTTCAATGATTAAATGATCCCTAGAAGTTAGACTTCAAAGCTAGAGATATGAGGATTGGTAAAATACCTGCATTCCAGATTAGCAGCTATCTAAATGGATTTCCTAAAAATATATCGATTTTTTAAAATAATGATTCACATCTATAGTACATCCCCTTTGCATGTGTCTCCCCAATGTACTCAAAAGTGAATGTAATTTGTCCAACTCTTTAAAATGTAAATTGCCTTTGCTTTGATCCCTTGATATGTAAATCACCTGTTCACACACTCTTCTTTAATGTAAATTTACCCAATGTAAGCTATTTTAAAAACATGTAATTACTTTACCTGTATGCAATTTTTAATACTATACTTTTTTCACTATAAGTTTGCAGACTTAAGGACATAAGACTAACTTCAGTGCTGTTGCTTTGCTAGGTTAAAGTAATGGGACTGCAACTGAAGGGATTTTGGGCATGAATCCCAAATTGTTGCTGGTGCAATGGCCTGTCATAATTTTAAAATATAGCATTTGCATATATGGCAGCCTTAAAACTGCACCCCAGGGACCCTCATTCTCAAGTATTTGCAGTTGATCTTTGTTTGGTTTTCTTTATGGCCCCCCCACACCTCCCATCCCCATATAAATCTACCTCCCTGCTAAGAGGGCCAGCATGTAAGGAGACTCATAAACACTACAATAAAACATTAAGAGAGGAAGATGCAGAATGATAAAAATGAGAATTTAAAGCAGAGGAGAGAAAAATCTACTGAATACAAAGAGTGATGCTACAAGTCTCACTTACGGATAGTCCTCGAATTACAACCACAAGGGAGCCTAGAATTTATGTTGCTAAGTGAGAAATTTGTTGAGTTTTGCCCAGGGATGAAATGCTACTGGTTCGGACCGGTTCACCCAAACCGGTAGTAAAAAAATGCTACTGGTTTGGGTGAACTGGTAGTTCCGACAATCAGCTGTGTGACAATCAGCTGTGCCGCGCGATTTAGAAATTGTGCAGCACAGTTGATTGTCGCACAGCTGATAATTGGAACCACTGGTTCACCTATACATATTCTATTGTGGGAAAGGGGGATTGTTAGGAGTGAGATGCGATGTAGCCATAACAAAATTCTTTCTAGAAAGCCAAGGTCATCCTTTGTCTCGGTGCCTCTGCACCTGACCGGAACTGGATGGATGGAACTGCCAACATGGCAGTGGGAGATTGGACCATGTGATGGACTTGTGGGTTGTGGGGGCAAGATCTTGAACTTTCAACTGGGTAAGGAAAACTGGGAAGCTTTCAGATTCGGGTTTTCCCAGATGTGCCAACATGGCTCTCTTAATAAATTGGAACTTTGAGCAATACTTTGCCTTGGACTCTGATTTACTTTTGGATGATATTTGAACCCTGACATAGAGATGCTCAGCAGGTCAATGTATTAAACTGGAATGGGTCAACTCCTCTCAAACAAATTGTCATGGACCATCCGACAACTCGCTGTGGAAAAATTCAACCATTCAATTTAATTATCTAAAATAAGTTAAAAAATATTTTAATTTTTGTCCTTCCCACTTTATATTGTCCCTCCTTTGTCATCCTTTCTATTTCTTCAATATTAGCATAATTCTTGTCTCGCAGTGAGTTGTCCCACAGCAAACTGGCCACAGTGAGTTCAGAGTGGAATTTGAAGAGAAGACTTTACTAGATAATGTTTCCCAATTTGGCAAGCTCAGATTTATAGAAATTGGACCTGCATCCAGAAGAACTTACAAAGAATCAATCTCAAAAAAAAGGGAAGCTGTAGACCTAACATACCATATTTCTCTGAAAATAAGCCCAGGTCTTCTATTAATTTTAGCTCCAAAAGACACATTAGGGCTTATTTTCAGGTGATGTCTTATTTTGGGGAAAATATGGCACTAAATGTGTCCATCTGGCTGATGATCTTATCTGGGGCTTATTTTTGGGGTAGGGCTTATTATTATGAGCATCCTGAAAAATCATGCTAGGGTGTATTTTCCAGTTGGGTCTTATTTTCAGGAAAAGATGGTATATGCAGGATGCTAGGCTGGTGATGTAAGAAAGTGATGCAAGAAATCTCTGATATGTGAAAATTTAATTTCTTTCTAATGAAGAACTATTTATGGAAGTATCTATTCTTTGGGAAGTCTATGTTTTTGAATGATTCGCTTTGGTCTATAGCTTTGTGTGATCACTATAAACCTCTGAATGGATTGATGTTGTAGACTTAACCATAGGTAGTCCTCAACTTACAACAGTTTATTTTGGTGACCGTTCAAAGTTAGAAGGGTACTGAAAAAAGTGACTTATGAACTTTTTTCACACTTATGACAGTGGCAGCATCTCCATGGTCGTGTCATCAAAATTCAGATCTTTGGCAACTGAATCACATTTAGGATGGTTGAAGGGTCATGTGACCACCTTTTGCAACCTTCTGATAAAAAAAAATCAATGGGAAAGTCAGGTTCACTTAACAGCCATGTTCTCAGGGTTCCAAGTAAAACTCACAATGAAAGAAGATTCCGAGACTTGAGTTTCCTCAAAGTTCGATTTTATTAGAGATGTCATATTGGCACGTCTGGGAAAACCTGGATCTGAAAGTTTCCAGGTTTTCCCCACCCAAAAGAAAGTTCAAGTCCCTGCCAGCACCCACATGTCACATGGATCCAATCAGACACCATCCAAAACTGGAGATGTCTCCCAGTCACCCCATCGCAGCTGCAGGGCAAGGTGGCCTTGACTCTCTGAGAAAAGAATGTTATTTTGACTATGTATCACCCACACTCTATATAATCCCCCCTTCCCATTTTCCCACAGTAGAAAATGTGGCAGGCCTGAAGGCCCAAATGTAAAAAGATGGCTTCCAAGTCTGATACATGTTACTAATTTACTGGAGTGATTTTGTTAAAAATTGCATCAAGAAAGGTTGCAAAATGGGACCAAAGGGGACAAAATTCACATAGCAACTCTCTCACCCAGCAACAGAAATTTTGGACACCGTTGTTGTAAGAAGAGGACTACCTGTACCAGTGGTGGGTTTCAAAAATTTTTGGAACCTCTTCTGTAGGTGTGGCCTGCTTTCCGGGTCCACTGGTGGAACCTCTTCTAACTGGTTTGGTAGATTTGATGAACCGGTTCTACCGAATAGGTGCGAACTGGTAGGAACCCACCTCTGACCTGTACTTATTTTACTACTAGAAGAAGCATTCACATGTAGCTTCACCTGGACTTTTAGGGAACAGCTGAATCACGCCATCTTCTACATGACTATCCGGGAAATGTATTCCTAAAGTTTGCAGCCAAAAATAATTTGATGAAAGTGGCAGGGATGAGACTTGGGGAAGTCAAATCAAGGATGCATGTATGCTTATAATGGAGCACTGTGAGGGATGAGACAGCGTAGCCTTTGAGACTGCATTTATTTTATTCCGTTGCACCTTGTCTAGTGAATATGTGGAGTATTACCTTGTGGCAACACTCCACACATTACTGAATTCATGAGAACTAAACGATCCTTTTAATAATGTAAATGTGGATCTATATTCTTCCAAGGAGCAATTGTTTATCTTCTGTACAAATAAAGGGTGGGGGGGAGATCTCTAAGTAGCTAAAGAACAAGTTCCACTTCTAATTCTAAATGAGTTATATATGCGATCATCCTACATCACTTTCAAATTACTGCTGTTAAAGCGAAGTCTCTACCTGAGTTGCCAACTCACAAATTACTAATGGAAGTTTTCAGTGATTCAGTATCACTTGGAAGCCAACTTTGTTGTGGCTGGAGGCTAGAAGCTGCAAGGCATCCAATCCCCCTTGCTAGTCAAATAATTAGTCTACAGGATCAGCCATGGTTCACTGAAACTCAGCTGCAGATAAACCTGTTTATAATTCAGCTATGAAATGACTTACCCCTGGGTTTAACTCAGGGGTGAAATCCAGCAGGTTCTGACAGGTTCTGGAGAACCGGTAGCGGAAATTTTGAGTAGTTCAAAGAACCGGTAAATGCCACCTCTGGGTGGCCCCAAATTGGGGTGGGAATGGAGATTTTGCAGTATTCTTCCCCTGCCACGACCACCAAGCCACACCATGCCCACAGAACCGGTAGTAAAAAAAAAATGAATTTCACCACTGATTTAACTGACCATTTTTGGTTTTGTGAAATACGCTTTTTGTGAAATAAACTCATCTACTGTTGAGTTTTTGTTCTTTGCAAGAGGCCAAAGTGATGGTGATTCCTGTGATACATGTTTTGAATATTGAAAGGGCACTTTAATGCGTCCCAGCAGAAGGTAAAATATGCAACCCAGGATTGAATTGTGGAGGTGTTAGTTGAACTTGGTTGTCTGCTTGTGGATGGTTCATCATCAGTGTGTGAGTGAATGGGGGGTTTGCTGTGATTCATCTCTCTTTGGTAGTTCATTTATTGAAGTATTGTTTTTTAGCCTGACTGTTTGTCTGGTGTTAATCCCTGCTTATCTGGGTTGGCTCCTGGAAGAAATGTGTAGGAGGTAAAACTGGCAGGGCAAGTTACTATATATACATAGACTGCAAGCCTCACAGTTGCACTTCTATCCTGCTGGATCTGATGGAATGGGTAGAAGTATTCAGGAAGTGATGGTCCCTCTGATAACCTGGCTTGTGGACAGTTCATTCGCCAACTAGGTAACATCCTCAATGTGAATTTAAAGTTGTCAGATCAAATTCATGCCCAATTTTATCTGTCATTCCTAAGAATGCTGAGAATACAAGTCATAGATTTCTGGAAATTCTCCAAACTTGGCAACTTTAAGACATGTGGTCTTCAACTCCTAGAATTCCCCAGCCAACCATGAATTGAAGTCCACAAGTCCTAAAGTTGTCAAGGAGACCCCTGGCCTAGACAAAGAGAAATTGTACTACTTAAAAAAAACATTAAACAAATTTTCATACACTTTTATCATTCTCCCATTTATTTATTTTTCTCAGCTAACAACTCCATTCTATTGCAGCCTTCTCTAATAAGTCTAATCTTTATTGTCATTGTACTTAAATACAACAAAAAGGACAGTTATTCCAGTATCTTTCTCCCAGACCATAATTTTGGCATCATTTCTAAACTTTTTTTTTGTAGTGTACACAAATCTTTCACATACATATTTGTACTTTGCAATGTTTTCAAAGCAATATTTCTCCAGATGTTTTCCTTCCTGGACAGAAGTGTTATTTATTCTAGTAGTACTTTCTGCCAAGAACGGCTATCTGGTTAAAGACGTTTTATCAATTTATTTCATTTATTGGTTTATTTTCTTCAATAATCAATCACTGTGCGTGAGGGAGAGAACAGCTTGAAGCCGACTGGTATAATTTCTCTGTTGATACATGATATATGTGCCAAAGCAGCCATACTTTCAGGAGAAAAAATTCTTTTGTTTTGGAAAGCAGGAAAGGATTGTATTTAAAATCATAATCATAGGAGCTGTTTGAGAATCTCTCTCTCTCTCTCTCTCTCTCTCTCTCTCTCTCTCTCTCTCTCTCTCTCTCTCTCTCTCTCTCTCTCTCTCTCTCTCTCTCTCTCTCCCCCTCCCTCCCTCCCTCTCTCCCTCTCCCTCTCCCTCTCTCCCTCCCTCCCTCTCCCTCTCCCCCCCTCTCTCCCATCCCCCACCCCTTTCTCACAAATTTATATCTATGATGCCTGGACAGTGAAAAAGTCCAACATTTGCTCAAACAGAAATCCTTCCAAAGGGATAGCATTATTATTGGGTGACTGATGGTTCTTCAGATGGAAGGTAATCCATCATGGAGCTACCAAAAGTTAAAATGGTTTGGCCAAAGATATGATGGTGTGATTAAAGTTCTTCCCTTTTTAAAACATCCATCAAACCCTTGCCTTGACTCTACCCTGAATTAAGGGATTATAGGGTCATAAAATGGGACCTATCATTATTTATCATTTATCATCATTATTATTTTTTGTTAAAATTGTTTTTAATAGATAGCTACTCCTCGGCTTACAACCATGTGCTTTGAACTTCTGTTCAAAGTTACCACTGAATGGGAAAAAAACTACCCTCCCATTGATAATCGTTGCAACAGCCACACAATCATATGATCCAAATTTGGGCACTTGGCAACTGGTATGTATTTATGACAGTTGAAGTATCCTGGAGTCCTGTGATTGTCTTTTCTGACATTCCCATCATGCTTCTAACAAGCAGAGTCAGTGTGGAAAGTGGATTCGCTTAATAAACACATGATTCACTTAACAGCTGTATGATGAGCTTAACAACCATGGGGGGGAAAAAGTTGAATAAATCAGGTGCAATTTGTTTAAAAACCACCTTGTTTAGCAATGGAATTCTGGCCCCAGTGCTTGTAAATCAAGGACAGTCTGTAAATCACTTTGAAATGGAGTTGTATAAACAGTCCTACATAAATATATTAAGATAAATGATCATTAATGTTAATTAAGGTAAAAATTAAGATATCCTGACTCCACCCACCACTCTTTGCATGCAGAATGTACTCCTAAATGTGGCCTTGGCTAGAAAAAGCTATTCCTAATGTAAAGACTCATCTCAACAGGTTATTGGCGATATTCACCCTGTCTTGAGTTAAAAAAAACAAACTGTCGACTTGCATGACTCCTGAATGTTTGAGTCGGAAGGAAAAGTTACTATTTGAGGAATATTAAGAACAGCCTGAAATCATCCAATACATAGGCCATTGGAGTCTTCTTCATAAATAATGAAACAGTCTCTCATTTGAGTTATTCATTATTAATTTGCTTCAGAGAAACAAGAAACAAACAAAAAGGACAATTGTATTGATTTCCTGGCACTTCATTTTTGGGAATAATGTCAAGCGTAGGGGAAATCAGGAGATTTCAGGCAGTTCAGACAAATATCAAGATATTGCAAGCTTAAGCTCTCTGCAAGAATCTGACCGGCTAGTTGCGGTCAAGGGAAATGAGTGGGAGATGCAAAAGGCATTCAAGGTGGGGCTGGACTTAGCTCTCTTGTGGGAAGACCCATGACCCGTTTGACCCCAAGACTGAGCCTAGCCATCTCCTACACATAATACAGTATGCGCTGCAACTTATTAATTTAGAAGCAAGACAGCTAAAAACTATACGGCTGAATACAATGCCCTGGGAAAGCATCAGGTGATAATTCTTAACTAGGGGCCAGATGTTTTTTATAGTAATTCAATACATTTATCTCATTGTTCTTGAAACTGCTTTGGGGAAATCTTTGGTCTGATTGGCCTGGAATAATATTCCCCAGCATTGCAGTTGATTTATTGTTCGCATAAAAATATCATGTCTACATTATGGACCTTCCGTTTGGTCTTAATCTTTCATATCTGTCATAGGTCCAAGAATACAAGCAGTTGCCAGAGGAGGTGGGGAGAGACACTCCCCCCCCAATAATGCATCATACTTAAAAATTGGGGCCTGAAGACCTCCTCCAGCCCACATACACTTAAACTATATCATACACACAGTTATTCCACCTGGATGATGATCCCAGAAACACGCTTGATGTAGCATGTAGCACTTTAGACTTATTCACAACCTATTTGAAACATCCGACCGAATGCCCGGATCTCTGTCAGAGGTGGTATTCAGCAGGTTCTGACCAGTTCTGGAGAACCGGTAGCAGAAATTCTGAGTAGTTCAGAGAACCGGTAAATAACACCTCTGATTGGCCACATCTATTCTCTGCTTCCCGAATCCCAGCTGATCGGGAGGAAATGGAGATTTTACAGTAACCTTCCCCTGCCACGCCCACCAAGCCATGCCCACAAATCCAACCACACCCACCAAGCCACGCCCACAGAACCGGTAGTAAAAAAAAATTGAATCCCACCACTGTATAAATGGAGCATGGTATCCTCCCCTCTGTGTGACTGCAGGGTCCCACATCAAACCACAGACTACTTAAGGGGACCAACTATAAGATGAGAGCATATTCCAGTCCAGTAGCCCCCAAGGTGCTTTTTCAGGAGGCAACTGGACTTCCTTGTTTTTTCTTTGAAGACGTTTCGTTTCCCATCCAAGAAGCTTCTTCAGTTCTGACAGGAGAGTTGGGAATTGTACTAATTCTAATCTAGTTGAAATATTAATTTACATTGCTAGTCCATGTATGATATGCCATATGCTAAATAAAAAATAAATAAATGAAATCTGACTATGGTCTCTGTCCTTGAAGACAGTCCCCAACATCACAGGGTCTGTGCCTCTCAAAGGAGAACGTTTCACAAACGGAGACCATTGCAGATAGTCCTCGACTTACAACGGTTCATTTAGTGACTGTTCAAAGTTACAACGGCACGGGAAAAAGTGACTTACGACCATTTTTCAGACTTACAACCATCGCGGCATCTCCGTGGTCATGTGGTCAACGCTTGGACGGTTAGCCACTGGCTCATATTTATGATGCTTGTAGCGTCCTGGAGCCATGGGACCTTCTGACAAGCAAAGTCAATGGGGAAATCAGATTCATTTAACAACCATAATACTAACTTAACAACGGCACTGATTCACTTAACAATCGTGGCAAGAAAAGTCGTAGAATGGGGCAAATTGTCAAACTAAGAAATGTTTCACTTAGCAACAGAAATGTTGGGCTCAGATCAGGGGTGGGTTGCCAATTTTTTTACTACCAGTTAGAGCGTGCTCCTGCGTGCATGTCCGCGCACGTGCGACACTTCTGCACATGCTCAGTAGTGTCCAAGCAGGTGGGCGGAGTCTCCCTCCATTGCTACTACCGGTTCAGTCGATATGGGCCAAACCAGGAGCAACCCACCTCTGGCTCAGTTAGCAATAGCAATAGCAGTTAGACTTATATACCGCTTCATAGGGCTTTCAGCCCTCTCTAAGCGGTTTACAGAGTCAGCATATTGCCCCCAACAACAATCTGGGTCCTCATTTTACCCACCTCGGAAGGATGGAAGGTTGAGTCAACCCTGAGCCGGTGAGATTTGAACAGCCAAACTGCAGAACTCCAGTCAGCTGAAGTACCCTGCAGTGCTGCATTTAACCACTGCGCTACCTCGGCTCTAAGTCAAGGACTCTCTGTATCTCCTATGATATGGCTTTTTGGATGTTATTCTTATTTCTTCCCAGCCCTAAGTGCTCACATCCCACTACTAAAGATTTACTACGGTGCATTTTTGGGAAGCAGAGCTCTCCCTGGACATCATAGTCTTAGCAATTTGAGTTCCCTGGTATCCTTTATGAATTCCTCTTAAATATTTTTCACTTGGTTGCTTTAAACATTCCCAACCAAAGATATTCCATACTGATAATGTGGCTAATTAAAACTAGGTGAAACAAATTAAACATCCACATTTAAAACAGTGTAGAATAACATTGTGTGTTTTAGGTTCGCCTCTCAGGGAGCTGAGCACAGGCAAGACAATGATTGAATATATTTCATTTTCAGATGTATTTTCCCCCCTACATGTTTTCTCTTCCTCCACTTTAAAAAAAGAGAAAAGGGAAAGAAAGAGAGAGAGAATACATGTATGTGCAAGGAACCTTCATTTTTTTTGTTCCTAGTCAGTGACAACATCAAAATCTGGAACTGATTCTCGTGTTTGAACAAATAGCATAAATCTGATTCCCTTTTAGAAATCTTGGATTGATTTGGATTCAAAGATATATATGTACTGTCCATTGTATTACTTGTCCCAAAGGCAGTATTTTCAATGAAAACAA
Organism: Thamnophis sirtalis; assembly: GCF_051295495.1. Taxonomy (NCBI): domain Eukaryota; kingdom Metazoa; phylum Chordata; class Lepidosauria; order Squamata; family Natricidae; genus Thamnophis; species Thamnophis sirtalis. The sequence continues at coordinate 10,929,947 of NW_028261390.1, forward strand.
AAGGTGGCACATACCTGAAGTTGAAAAGACATGTTAATGGCATGAATACATATATATAAATACATATGCAGACATATGAAAAAATTAAACGTTCACATTATAATAAATTATATTATGGCTTCAAGAGTTACCTCTGCAAAAACTCTGAATTGAATCAAGATTGCAATAAAGGAGAATATTTGCAGTTCAGGGTTGAAATGAGGGGGATCCTTGTTGCTCTCTGAACTTGGTTGTTTTCTTGCAGACATTTCATTACCAAGCTAGGTAACATCATCAGTTCTAGTGGGGTTTGCTCTCAGTTTATATTCTACTGGCTTGCCCTGACAGTGTTGGTGGGGTGGTCTTAGATGTCCTTTTGTTGGGCTGTTTACCGTTAGCTTATTTGGCAATTTCCTGTTTGGGTTGGTACTTCTGGATTATTGGTCTGATGTTAATCTTGGAGTTAATTTATGCTCATTTCGGGGCCTATTGCTGATAGGGAGGTGTTTTGATCCTTTTGTTTCCTTTTTTTGGCTTCTTGAGAGTCTGTTTTGCATAATATAGAATAGAATAGAATAGTTGAAAGAGACCTTTGAGGTCTTCTAGTCCAACCCTGTTTAGGCAGGAAACCCTATACCACTTCAACTGGTTATTCAACATCTTCTTAAAAGCTTCCAGTGTTGGAGCATTCACAACTTCTGGAGGCAAATTGTTCCACTGATTGATTGTTCTAACTGTCAGGAAATTTCTCCTTAATTCTAGGGTGCTTTCCTCCTTGTTTAGTTTCCACCCATTGCTTCTTGTCCTGCCCTCAGGTGCTTTGGAGAATAGGTTGACTCCCTCTTCTTTGTGGCAGCCCCTGAGATATTGGAACAGTGCTATCATGTCTCCCCTAGTCCTTCTTTTCATTAAACTAAACATACCCAACCGTTCTTCATATGTTTTAGCCTCCAGTCCCCTAATCACCCTTGTTGCTCTTCTCTGCACCCTTTCTAGAGTCATATGTAGATATTGCTTATGTCTATGTGTCTGTTGTAGCAAGATTAATGCTGAGTAAGCACCAAGGTACTTACTGGGCTAGTAGATGTCGCCTCCTTCCAGTGTGATTTAAGATCTGTTCAAATATTTGAAAGAAAAACCCTCCAGAAGAATAACATAAGCAGAGAGAACCCTAGGAGGAAAACATTAACTTGACAGCTATTTGAATGATGCGTGGGCAGGAACGTGTGGCTGCAATTGTATAAACGTAAATAAAACAAAAGTGACAGAAAATTTCAAGTATGGAATGATAGTTGATGGATTGTGGTGTGTACCAAGGACCCGTGGGTAGCCAGAAGAACTGAGGCAGAGACAGGAATAAAAGGCTAACAAGTTTATTCCCTTAAAGTACAAGCTAACACTTCAGAACCGGCTTAGATAGGAACGCGCGCTGCTCGTTTGGACAGCTCCCTATTTATAGAGGAGCTGTCAAACGATCAGCCAATCGGCTGTCGAGCGCTTTCCCGCTCAAACCTTTAGTCAGCGCAAACTCAGAACACAACACTCCTCCCCCCTTAAGTTCGCGCAGGCGTAGTCCTGCAAGTAAGCTGGACGCCGCCTGATGCGGCCTGATGCCCTAGGCCCTTCTGCTTCGCTTGGAGGCTCTGGCTGTTCGACCGAGGACTCTGCATCGGAGGACGGCGATCGCCTGGGCCGCTGGAGAACGCAGGATGGTGCTGGCCCACCAGGTAAGTCGCCGCTTCGGTTTGGGACTGAGGCTGCCGGATCGCGGTTGACCTCCTCGTTTCCTGGCTCTGCGTTGGTTGTCGTGCCCGTCTGGGTTGGCAGGTCGGTTGACTGCTGCTGGCTTGTTGGAGGTTGGTGCCTGCTCCGCAACTGGTCGCAATGGCGCTTCCAGACTCTGCCGTCGAGGAGCCTGACCCTGTAGGAGCAGGGCCCGGTCTGATCGGTTATTATGCCCGGTAGCCACAAGGGATGTCCTACATAATTCCGGGCATACACTGCCTCCCCCTGGCTGAAGGAACGGGGTCCCCCCCGGGAATCTAACGGGGTGGCCACGGAGTAAGTGGGGTGCAAACGGTCTAAGGTTGTCCGCAGTCGGCGTCCCATAAGGAGCTCGGCCGGGCTAGTGTTAGTCTCTGGCGAGGGAGTCGTATGTTGGGCGAGTAAAAAAGCGTCAATCCTTTCCTGCCAGGGAAGGTGGTCTAGCTTGGCCAGAGACTCTTTGACGGAGCGGACAGCGCGCTCCGCCGAGCCATTGCTAGCGGGGTGGAACGGGGAGGTGAGGGCATGTCGGATGCCTTGGGAAGCAAGGAAGGCTTCAAACTTGGCAGCTGTCAGTTGCGGTCCATTGTCGGACACCAACACGTCGGGCAGGCCATGGGTGGCAAATAAGCGACGCAGGGTCGCTATTAGCGCATCTGCAGTGGTAGTGGACATGTGGACGACCTCGAGCCATTTCGAGAAAGCATCCACAACGACAAGGAGCATGTGGCCGTGAATAGGGCCAGCAAAATCAATGTGAATGCGGGACCATGGAGCCGAAGGTGGCTCCCACGATCGCGGCTCAGCTTTTGGTGGCAGCGCCTGGGCACTTTGGCATTTCAGGCAGCCGGCGACATGGTCGGCGATGCCTTGGTCTAGCTTAGGCCACCATACATAACTTCTACCTAAGGCTTTCATCCGGACAATTCCCGGGTGAGCGTGATGAAGCTGCCGCAAGACAGTAGTCCTCAGTGAGGCAGGTACGACAACCCTATGGCCCCATAGCAAACAGCCGCGCTGAACGGAGAGCTCCGCTAGGCGAGATTTAAAGGGAAGGTAAACGGTGTCTACGGGGTCCTTTGGCCACCCCCGCTTAACCCAGTCTAGCACCCGGGAAATTACCTGATCCCTTGCGGACTCCCGGGCGATGTCGGCGGCAGAGAGAGGAAGATTGAGGTCGTCGATTAGGAAGACCGGCGCGGCAGCAGCAGGGTCGTCCACGGCCTCTGGCAGGGGGCAGCGGCTGAGAGCATCAGCGTGGGCGATCTGCTTCCCTGGTCTGTAGTTCAGCTGATAATCGTAGGAGGCCAGGAACACAAACCAGCGGGTCATGCGTGGGGAGAGAACCTGTGGGGCAGGGCGATCTCCTGCCATCAGCCCTAGCAGGGGCTTGTGATCGGTGACAATTTGGAATGGGCGGCCGTACAAGTAATGGTGGAACCGGCGCACCCCAGCCACAATGGCAAGAGCCTCTTTATCAATTTGGGCATAGTTACGTTCAGCGGCAGAGAGCGTGCGGGAAAAATAGGCAACTGGCACCTCTGCTCCGCTGGGTAACTGATGGGACAGGACGGCGCCCACCCCATAGGGTGAAGCGTCACAAGCGAGCACAAGGGGCAAATGCTCGCTGTACTGCACCAGCACATCGTTGGAAACAAGCAGGTGCTTGACTGCTATGAATGCGGATGCTTCCCGGCGGCCCCACACCCAAGGGGCACCCGAGTCAAGGAGGCGATGCAGTGGCTCAGCGACTGTCGCCTTGTGGGGAAGGAAGACAGCGTAAAAATTAAGTAGGCCTAAAAAGGCCTGTAATTCAGCTCTGTTTTTCGGAGCAGGGGCCTCAACGATGGCTTTGGTTTTGGCAGCCGTGGGGTGGATGCCCTTGCCATCGATGAGGAACCCTAAGAATTCTATCTGGGATACCGCAACCTGGCATTTGTCTCTCTTAACCTTCAGGCCCACTTTCTGGAATCTTTGGAGAACCATGCGCAAACGTGCCATGAGTTCCTCCATGGAGGTGGCTGAAACAAGGACGTCGTCGAAATAGGGGACGACGCCTTGTAGTCCTTGGAGCAGCCTCTCCATTAAGCTCTGGAACAGTCCCGGGGCAATGCTGACCCCAAACTGCAGTCTGCGGCAACGGAACGCACCTCGGTGCGTGACAATTGTCTGTGCTTCAGCGGCTTCATCGTCCACGACCAGCTGTTGATAGGCTTGGGCGAGGTCGAGCTTCGCGAACACAGTCCCCTCGCCCAAGGTGTGCAGCAGATGTTGAACCACCGGTACTGGGTATGCGTGGGAAGGCAAGGCACGGTTGATGGAGCAGCGGTAATCAGCGCAAATCCTCACGCTGCCATCCGGCTTGATGGGTAGCACAATGGGTGTTTCCCATCTGGCATGGTCCACTGGCTCCAAAATGCCCTGAGCCACTAACTTGTCCAGTTCAGCGTCCACTTTTGGTTTGAGGGCGATGGGCACCCGGCGAGGCTTCATCCGCACCGGCTGTACGGACGGGTCGAGGTTAAAGGAAACCGGCGTGCCCGTGTACTTGCCTAATCTGCCATCGAAGACTTCGGGGAACTCGTTGACCAGGCAGTCGAGTGCGTTGGAGCTGAGGTGGTGAATTCCGTTGATCTGCAGACCCAGGGACTGGAACCAGTCGAGGCCGAGAAGGCTGGGCAGCCGTCCGTCGACTACGATGAGGGGTAGGCGGCCGTCAAACCCCTTGAACTGCACTCTGACCTTGCGGGTGCCAATTATTGGGATCAGGTTGCCCTGATAGTCTCTCAGTGTGATATGGCAATCGTTCAGCTGGCGTTTCGAAAGCTGCGGCACGATGCGTTTGATGGTGCTCCATGACACGATGGATGTGGCAGACCCAGTGTCGAGCTCCATCTCGCAGGGCTTCCCCTCGACCATGACTGTCAGTTGAATTTTCTTCTGAAGTTGGTTGCACGAGAGACTATGGTGAGAGTTACGGAGAATGGAATGGCAGTCCACTCTCGCTTTCTTAGGGCCCTCTGTTCTGGGACGATATGGCCGCGACCTCTCAGTCTGTGACTCGGACGAGGACATGGGCTGTGCGGCTCGGCACACTCGAGCGATGTGACCTTTCCTGCCACAGCGCTGGCAGAGGGCTTGCCTGAATCTGCACTCAGCTCTTTCGTGGTTACCTCCGCAACCACTACATGCAGATTTAGGCCTGCCCTTTTTCCGTTGCCAGCTCTTTCTGCTCGCCTCATCAAGGCGGTTGATGTCCTCATTATCTGCTTCAGCATCGGAATCTTCGCTTTCCGAGTCTGGCTGGCTGGTTACTGTGTTAAAGGCATTGGCAGGCTGCGCGGCGTTGGCGGCCCGGGCTTTCGCGATGGTGGCTAGGGAAGCAGCAGCTATTTCGGAGGCTCGAACTTCTTCGAAGGCCTTCTGGAACGACAAGTCTGATTTTGTTAGCAGCCTCTTCTGTAATTTGAGGTCGCGGAGGCCACACACTAAACGGTCGAGAAGGGCTTCATCTAAGTCCCGGAACTCGCAGTGCAGGGCGGCGGATCGTAGGGCAGCAACGTAGGCACTCACAGACTCCCCCTCAGCTTGGCTGCGCTGATGGAAGGCGTGCCGGCTGGCTATCTTAGACGGGGACGGAGCGTAATGGCTCTTCAGTTTGGCCATTAGCTCAGGCCACGGAACGGCCTTTATCGGGTCAGGAGCTGTCAGAGCTCTGGCTGTGTGGAAAACGTCTGAGCCACACACCGACAAGAAAAACGCGCATTTCCTCTCATCTGTCAGCTCGGTAAGGTCGTGTGCGACCAGGAAGCATTCAAATCGAGCCGTGTACGACTCCCATGTCTCGGCTCCATAGTTGAATGGCGCGAAATTTAACGTGGCCATTCCTGTCAGAACCAACGACGTCTCGTCGCGGTATGATTAAGCGCGGTTCTAGTGACTCAGCGAGTGACTTCAGCTATCAGTGACTTCAGCTTCTCGTACCTCAGTTTGGCAATCCCACCTTCGTCGCCAGTGGTGTGTACCAAGGACCCGTGGGTAGCCAGAAGAACTGAGGCAGAGACAGGAATAAAAGGCTAACAAGTTTATTCCCTTAAAGTACAAGCTAACACTTCAGAACCGGCTTAGATAGGAACGCGCGCTGCTCGTTTGGACAGCTCCCTATTTATAGAGGAGCTGTCAAACGATCAGCCAATCGGCTGTCGAGCGCTTTCCCGCTCAAACCTTTAGTCAGCGCAAACTCAGAACACAACAGATTGTTTTGGGTATTGCTGAATTATTTTGGTTAACACGACAGGCCTTTTACAAAATCTGCACATCTGAAAGCAGAAAATCCAACAGAATCACAAGCAACTGTTAAAGATGATCATGTGAGACATGGATTGCTGCTGGTTCGCCCCGGATCAGCCAAACCAGTAGTAGCGGCGGCTGGAGGCTCCGCCCACCCACCCAGACGCTTCTGCGCGTGAGCGTGCCCAAACTGGTAGTAGAAAAATTGGCAACCCACCTCTGGATAGGGTAATATGTTGGGAAAGATGACAGGTAGCTTAAGTCCAATTTAAGTACAATTTTACGGGAACCCCTTGAAATATCAGCTTTGTAATATTTCAAGCTTCACATTTTACATTTTTTACATTTTATTGAGATTTATAGGCCGCCCTTCTCCCTGAGGGGACTCAGGGCGGCTTACAATCACAAGGGGAGGGGGTGCAACCAAGAGACAAACAATAGTGAACAAAATAAAATGGTAAACCACAACATGCATTCAACAGTCAGCACTCGGGCGGGTAAACTGGAAACCTATCCCCAGGCCTGCTGGGAGAGCCAGGTCTTGAGGGCTGTGCGGAAGGTCTGGATGGTGGTGAGGGTACGAATCTCAACGGGGAGCTCGTTCCACAGGGTCGGAGCTGCAACAGAAAAGGCTCTCCTCCGCGTAGTCACCAGTCGGCACTGACTGGCGGATGGAATTCGTAGGAGGCCCAGCCTGTGCGATCTAATCGGTCGGAGGGAGGTGATCGGCAGAAGGCGGTCTCTCAAATATCCAGATCCACTACCATGGAGTGCTTTAAAGGTGGTCATCAATACCCTGAAGCGCACCCGGAGACCGACAGGTAGCCAGTGCAGCTCGCGGAGGATGGGTGTAATGTGGGCGAACCGCGGTGCGCCCACTATCACTCGCGCGGCTGCATTCTGGACTAACTGCAGTCGCCGGATGCTCTTCAAGGGCAACCCCATGTAGAGCCCATTGCAGTATTCCAGCCTAGAGATCACAAGGGCTCGAGTGACTGTTGCGAGAGCCTCCCGGTTCAGGTAGGGCCGTAACTGGCGGACCAGGCGAACCTGGGCAAATGCCCCCCTGGATAATTCACATTCCCTTTCCTATTGCTAATGTTAAAGATAAAGGGATTCCAAGCTGTAATGAGGCAATAAAGAGGATGGATGTTCAAGGAAAGGAGACTTATGTAAAAAAAAAAAAAATGAGAATTTTTCTTGAGATCCTGCTGATTGAAGGAAGGTTTCTTTGAAGACAACCCAACCAAATTCAAAGATCAACTGTAAAGAAATGGTCAAAAGGTCTCCCGCTTGCTAGTAGCTATCGTGCAATAAAAAGTTTGTTGTGTACCTGTAGGTGTATCCACAGAATTTTAAAATGATTGAATAGTTAAGAGTTTGTGGTTTGATCAGATGCAGGTCAGGGCTTTGAAGGAACAGGAGAAAAAAAAATTGCAGGAATCCGCCACAGGCTTTATATTTAATTCATTTAGTATTGTAGAATCATAAAAAGGAAGGCATGTTAAATGTCAACATCACTATAGCAACCGTCTTGAAGGCTGTCCCGTGGATTTACTGTCCGCGTCTTACCCTACACATCGGCATTCCAGATCTTCAAAAATAATATATAATATCTGAGCCATTAAATCACTGGAATATTTTTTTAAGTACCCTTTAGGTTTCTGTGAAAAAATGTATATTTTTTTATAGATTCTGCAGAGACTCTCTAGAACAGGGGTCGCCAACCTTTCAGACCCCCAGAGACCACTAAATTCATAATTTTAAATCTCACGGACCACTAATATGTATCTTTTAAAAAGATAAATGGTATTTAGTGCAATATTTAAAAATGCAAATATTTTTTCTGTGGACCAACAAATTTTTCTTGTGGGCCACCAGTGGTCCACGGACCACCGGTTGGTGACTGCTGCTCTAGAACAGGATTTCATTGAGGGCTGCATCAGGGTTGAGTTTGACCCCAGAGGGCTGGGGGTGGCCAGGGTGGGCATAGACAGCTCAACGTCACTCGCCAAGGCTCCATTTTCAGCTGACGGAGTTCGAGGAGGCCACGCGCACCCTTTCCCCAAGCTCCATATTGCTGGCAGAGGGCTGCAGGAGGCTGTCGTGGCCAAAAACGGAACTTGGGAGGGCCGCGCAGAGGCACCACAGGCTGGTCATTCGCTGTTTCCAGGGTGGCCCCACAGGCCAAAACTAAGAACCCCGTGGGCTGGATCTGGCCCGCAGACCTTGAGTTTGATGCTCTACAATCGTGATGGCGAACCCGTGGTATGTGTGCCGCGGGTGGCATGTGGAGTCATTTTTTAGGGAATGTGAGGCGTTGCCCTGTCAGCACCAACGCACATGCATGCACTCGCCAGCTGACTTCGGCCTTCATTTTTGACCGTTTTTCACCCTCCGGAGCCTTCAGCCTCTGGAGGGCGAAAAACGGCCCTAAGGGCAACCTGGAAGTTTAGGAACAGACTTCCAATTTGCCTGTAGGGCTGTTTTTCGCCCTCCAAAGGGGTGGAGGAGGCTGTTTTCACCGTCTGGATCCTGGGGAAGGTGAAAAATGGGTCCATTGTATGCCAAAAGCAAGAAGGAGGGAGGGGGGTTGCGTACAGGGTAACACGCATAGAATTATGGGTGTGGGCACCCTAGCGTACGACCCCCCTGTGCTCCCCCCGCTTTTGGCACACGATGGAAAAAAGGTTAGCCATCACTGCTCTAAAACGAGAAATCAGTTACACAATAATTGTAACTCAGTTACAAATAGGGGTATGAAGTAGAGATCTTATATACTTTCTCTTTGGGATTTCTCTTACATCCAAAAATTTTTCATTGCTGACAGACTAGTTTCTAATCATCCGAATTCTAGTCTCTTGTTTTTTTCATAAAGGGAACATCATTATATTTGACATTAAACCAGATTTTCCCAACCAGACATTTTCCAAGTGCGATAGGACAAGATATGAAAGTCTATTACTGTATAAATAAAATATGAATCTTTGTATACGAAACAATAGTATATTGATTGGATTCGATTTGATTGCTATAGCTGCCCATCTTACTCCGGATGGCATACATCATAGAACTTAGAAACAATTTAAACAATTAAAGCTATTAAAACAGTACACATGACTGTTTATGTCATGTGATGTAAAATGACATATATACAAATGACTTATATGACACCCAGTAGTGGGTTTCAAATTTTTTTAGAACCTCTTCCATAGGTGTGGCCTGCTTTGTGGGAGTGGCTTGCCGGCCATGTGACTGAGTGGGAGTGGCTTGCCAGCCATGTGACGGTGGGCATGGCCAACTTGTGAAATGTGGTGAAACTCACTTAACAACGCTCTTGCTTAGCAATCAAAATGTTGGCTCAGAAACTCTGGCATTTGAAGCACACAAGTCTTAAAGCTGTCAAGTTACAAGATCCTTGCACCCCTAACTCCTTAGAAAAAAACCCTAGGGGTGTTCAAACTTGACAGCTTTAAGACTTGTGGACTTCAACTCCCAGAATTCCTCCTCTCGCTCTTCATCTTGATGATGTGCGGACGGACGGGGGGAGGGAGCTGGAACCGGTTCCAAACAGCACAGTAGATTTGTGGAACCTCTTCTATAGAAGAGGTTAGAACTGGCAGGAACCCAGCCCTGATGACACCGAATAAAACTGTTGCTATGGATATTAATACAGCCAGAAAATAGGGCCCCTAACACATTTGGGGCATTATATACAAATATGATTTTGTGATGTACTTTAGGAATTTTAATGAAGAGCAATGTATAAATGGTCAAGCAAGCGTTTCGATTTGCCTAAACCAGAATCATATTTGAATTACTGTTTACATTTGAATTTTTCACTATGCCGGACAGATTGATATTATTTTTCCTCTAGTAAAGTGTTTACTTATTTATTCTGGAATACCATGCTGCAATTGCGTTGACATTCTCTATTCAAAGCAGTCGTATCTGAGGAATTAACTACTCGGTGTTTGTGTATGTTAGAGCTAGAGAACTTGGACTGATATATTACCTTCAACAGCAAGATGATATATTTTGCTAGCAACTGAACTCACTTTTGAGGCACCCAATAAAAACAGTTTTCTTCGTTGAAAATGGGAGGGGGAATGAAAGGAGCAACCTCAACATTGCTGACAGTCATTGATGTTATATGTGACTGCATCTATATTGTTTCTCCATGTTTACATATTTTAAAATATGATCCTTGTCATCAGTTGGAACCAAAGTTTTTCCTTCAGTGTGCCTTCTGTTCAATGGTGGGATTCAAATAAATTTAACAACCGCTTCTCTGCCGTATTGACCAGCTGGGTAGGCATGGCTAGGTGGTCATGTGACTGGGTGGGTGTGGCCAACTCAACATCACTCACGTTGAGAGGGGTTGTCCTTGCCTGGCCTCTTGTGACTATGGGGATTACCCGTACAAAAATACAAAAAGCTTCTTTGCTTGCAAAAAGCTACCCTAAATACCAATCATTAGATTAGAAATACCGTATTTTTCAGAGTATAAGGCACCTTTTTTCCTCAAAAAAGAGGCTGAAAATCTGGGTGCGTCTTATACACTGAATACAGCATTTTTGGCTTCCCGAAATCCCGTCCCCTTCACCAAAATGGCTGTGCATAGCCTTTAGGAGACTTCCAGGGTGCTCCTGGGGGCTGGGGAGGGCAGAAATGAGCAGAAAATGCCCCCCCCCAGTCCCCGGCAGCACTGTATAAGCCTCCATAAAGCTATGCATGCCATTTTTTTGACAAAAAACGGGACCGCTTTTGGGGTCATTTTTGGGGCCCCACTCCTCAGGAGCACTCTGCAAGCCCCTCCCCCAAAGCTATTCATGCCTTTTAAAAAAATGGGTGCATTTTAGTGAAAAATGGGCCATTTTTGGGAGGTTTGCAGAGTGCAAAAACTTTTTTTTTTCCTTTCGGAAAGCTCTTTAGTTAGAGTGATTGATGAGAATTAGATTGATCAAGTGCTGTGCCAGCAGAAACAAGTCTTAGGTGCTGCAGATTGTCAGCAATTTCCTTCTCCAGCACATGGATAAATACACCTAGAAACATCTACCTACTTACCTACTCGCTCTCTTCCCCCTTATCTACCTTCTCTCTCTCTCTCTCTCTCTCTCTCTCTCTCTCTCTCTCTCTCTCTCCCCTACCTACCTACCTACCTACCTACTCTCTCTCCCTACCTATCTACTGTATTTCTCTCTATCTCTTTCTATTTCTCTCTAACCCTCTGCCTACCTACACCCTCTCTCTCCCTACCTACCTACTGTATTTCTCTATTTCTCTCTCTCTATTTCTCTCTCTCTCTCTCTCTCTCTCCCTTTATTTTTCTACCTACCTACCTAACTACTCTGTCTCCCTACCTACCTACCTCTCTATCCCTCTCTATCCCTCTATCTACCTACTTACTTGTTTTTTAAAAAAAAGCCTCTTCAAAACCTTGGTGCGTCTTATACTCTGAAAAATACGGTACCTGAGTTACAAATCAATCAGGGTGCCAGAGCACCTTGAGAAATTAAAACAGTTAAAATGCAATGATTTCTTCCAACAACTGGTTCTCTGAACTGCTTAGAAAGTTAACAACCAGTTCTAGTGAATAGGTGTGAACTGGTTGAATCCCACCACTGGTTCTGCTAAATAACTAAATCTTTACAAAATCACTCTTGCTGCTATTTGTAATATTTGTGCACACATTTTTTCAATTCCATGGGCACAAGCACATATTATAATACATTAAAAACTTTAATACTTAAAGTTTTTGGTTCCAAATATAAGTATGTTAACATCTCCTTTTTGGTTCACCGACAAAAGTGCGCCCAACAAAACCGCGGGGACAAAAGCGTGAGTTCAAAATCACGCCGAAGAATGAACACAGAAGCGTGCCGACAACAGCGCACCGACAGAAGCGTGCTCTAAACCTAACCCTAAAGGTAACCCTAAACATAACCCTGAACCTAACCCTAAACCTAATCCTGAACCTAACCCTTACCCTAACCCTAACTCTGAACCTAACCCTAAACCTAACCCTGAACCTAACCCTGAACCTAACCCTGAACCTAACCCTGAACTTAACCCTTACCCTAAACCTAACCCTGAACCTAACCCTAAACCTAACCCTGAACCTAACCCTGAACCTAACCCTAACCCTAACCCTAACCCTTACCCTTACCCTTACCCTAAACCTTAACTTAACTGGTTCACCGACCCTTACCTTAACTGTAATGGCGCTTCTGTCGGCGCTCTTTTGTCGGCGTGCCTTTGTGAGTGCACTATTGACGTCGTGGTTTTATTGCCGCGGTTTTGTCGGCGCGCTGTTGTCGTGCGCACTTTTGTCGGGTCCCGCTCCTTTTTCATAGTCAAAAAAATCAGTAAATAGACCAATATGTAAAGAACATAAGGAAAAATGATGCAACCGTTAATCAGGTAGTTTTAATTTATGACTCAAATAGATGTTGCTTTCCACTTTTTTATTTTTTTATGTTTGCCATCTGCTGCGCATGTAACCTTTGAAAAAAATAATACTAATTTGACCTAGTCAATATGGGACCGCTAGATATACAGATATAAAATAAGTTGTTAATGAGGAACTGTTGGGAAATGCTTTTTATAATTCTTTTCTAATGTTGTTTTGGAAGTTTGACTGAAACCTGAACTAAGTCCAGCTCCATAACTCTTTCTTTTCAAAGCATTTTTTTCTTGATAAAAATGTGCTTTTACTTACAGATAGGAAACTAGATCTGTTTCCTTGATACTCAAAGTGATCGCGTTTCTCCCCAGTCAGATGGATATATTTAGTTGTTCTCTTTGAACACAGATTAGTCACAGGAAATGATCACTTTACTTCCCCCCCTCCCCCCCCCAGAAAAAAATACAGAATTAGGGTAAGTGAAAGAGGATCTGCAATTTCCAGCTAAGTGAAAAACATTGACTAAACATTAAATTCACCAGGCACCATTTTTAATTGTTTATTCCATTTTCTTTCTGTTTAGACACATAAAAAATCTGTTTTTTTTCCACACTTAGGAATGGTGTAGCTCCATATCCATATGTCACTTGGAGAATTACAAATCCAATCTCCTATTCTTGGCTAATGTAGAGGAATATAAATTGTTTCAGCGGATCAGTCATTTCTGGATGAATCAGAATATTCAAAACTGTTTCAGTTCTACATTCACCCAAAGTTCAGAAAAGGGACAGAGATGAGCAGTTGTGACCACACTGATGCCTTTTAAGTCTTTTGTCATACTTGTTGACCCAACTGAACACACACTATCTTTCAGGACTCAACAACAGAGCAGCATCTGAGGTGTTCAATTCCTGTTTTGGTAGGTTCTTCCATTTTGGGAGTTGATTTCTGGAATTCTTCTGTCTGGGTTCACACATTTAATTAAGTGGTAACGTGGGTTATTTTGGCGTAGGGCAATCTGCGAAGCTAGCAGTGGTGGGATTCAGCCAGTTTGCACCACTTTGGGAGAACCGGTTGTTAACTTTCTGAGCAGTTTGGTGAACTGGTTGTTGGAAGAAATCATTAGGTCAGAGAACCGGTTGTTAAATTATTTGAATCCCACCACTGGAAGTTAGGTAGTCTGTCAACTGTGGTTTGTAGTTTGGCATGTGTTGTGAATCGAGCTAATTGCTGGGTCATTCTGCAATTAAGGGGTAAACCAGTGGTGGGTTTCAAAAATTGTTCGAACCTACTCTGTGGGTGTGGCCTCCTTTGTGGGAGTGGCTTGCCACCCATGTGACCGGATATGAAGATGCCGATGACACTTGTCAGAACCACCTTAAATTACCTCACACACAGCACTGGCATGCATAAGAATATGATGCAAACTTGTTTTTTAAAAGGCATCTTTGGTTTGCGTTAAAACAACTTCAACACACGCAATGTTCTGATTGCACCACAAACGCAGAAGTCATCCTTACCTTTCACAGAGGCACTGAGTTTTATAAATATGAGCATGATAGTGTAGAAGAATCATATCCAAGGACCAGTGGTGGGTTTCAAAAAAATTTGGAACCTCTTCTGTAGATGTAGCCTGCTTTCCAGGTCCACTGGTGGAAACTCTTCTAACCGGTTCGGTAGATTTGACGAACCGGTTCTACCGAATAGGTGCGAACTGGTAGGAACCCACCTCTAGGGTAAACAAACCATGACACAACACAATATAAGAACTTGACCATGATTCTCTCATATATATGGGATCCAACATTTTTTACTACTGGTTCTGTGGAAGTGACTTGGTGGGCATGGGTTGGTGGGCGTGGCTTGGCAGGGGAATGATATTGTTAAATCTCCATTCATTCCTCACTCCAGGGGAAGGTTACTGCAAAATCCCTATTTCCTTCTGATCAGCTGGGACTCGGGAGGCAGAGAATAGATGGGGGCAGGGCCAGCCAGAGGTGTTATTTACTGGTTCTCCGAACTATTCAAAATTTCTGCTACCAGTTCTCCAGAACTGGTCAGAACCTGCTGAATGCCACCTCTGTTATACATATACACATGAAACTGCTTGGTCAGAAGTCTGAGGTAGATTATCTTCTAAATTAGGTCTTTTTGATCTAGATCAACAGGTTTGGTATTCATTGAAATACAAAGCACCTGTATTTGGAAAATATGTTAAAAAAACCAATCGGAATTTTTGTATGGATTGGAGAAGTATGACCTTCACGTGTGAATTTAATAATGAAAGAATAATAAACTGAAAGAACACAACATTTGGCAATTCTTCCACATACAAATCAACCCATTTTACTGCATAAAGCATGTATATAGGTGTAAATCCATTTGAGACTGAATTATGGATGAACATGGATGAGAGCCTTCTTCAGTGCATCACTTTCCACATGTGTTTGGACTGCAAATCCCAGAATTCCAAGGAGTTTGGTTGAGGAATTCTGGGATGTGCAGTCTCAACTGATTCAGACAATGTCCAATTCCAGAAGGTTTAGTGAATGCCACTTTAACAATCCCTCCTCCCGGATCACCTGGATAGTGTTATATTTTTTTCTCCTTCATTTCATTTTCTTTTGCTCCTGCTGTGGATTGATTCCTCTGGTATCTTTGGAACGGCCTACTGTTTCTTCCCAGTCTACCTGTCCACTGTAAGTCTATAACAATAGTACTTCTTCTTCATTAATAGCAATGAGGAAGTTTTGTTTTTGCTATTATGATAAACTTTAAAAAAATTGATCTCCAAAAAGGCCTGGGGCAGCAGATGTGATTCCCTGGATTTTTGCTTAGGAAATTTTGCTTAAGATCCTATTAGTTTGTGCAATGTGATTTAAGTTACTTGTGTGAGCTCATCAATTATAGTTTATTCAGTAAAAACTGGTTTAGCAATGCATGGTGCACAAACTTTATCTTAGTATGATGGATAAATTCAGTCAACAGCATGTTTTCAAATACGTATAGAGAGGTATAAGTGCAATGTTTAATACAGAGTAGATAATCTGGAAGCCTGTAGATCTTTTCATCACCGCTTCTCATAATCCCTGACTATTGGGAGATTATCAGGGGATTCTGATATTTGTTGTCCCAAGCACATGAATTCAGATTTCTCTATAATTCTATTGAACGCCACATTTAATATTTAATAGTAGAACTATACTAAAAATGCTGTAAGGCATTACAACATAATTGTATTGCCTTACAATATCCCCATTGGGATATGTATCCCCCCCAAAAAAACTACATAAAAAGACAGACATAAATAGTAAGACATTACAGTTCTATCTATTATTGATATCAGTTGATTAAAATTGCTAAGAGAGAATTGCACTTATGTTTATAAAACAGCATACAGAGAAATAAAATACAAGCAAACCAAACCCAGAATAATCTAGTGAGTTCTAGGACCGTATAAGCAAGGTAACCAATAAGATTTATCCATACATCTTCAGGTGTTACTGCATTAAAAAATGAAGAGTATATTCATTCATTCATTCATTCATTCATTCATTCATTCATTCATTCTGCCCATCTTGCAGTACTGACTCTGGATGACTAACATAGAATAAAACCAAAAATACAAAATAAACACCGCTATAAATAGCACATACTGGGAACAAAGGACTTAGGGAGGTTGAGTAAACTATAATTTTTGGATCACTCATACTGTACACATACCTATTTAAAGGATGGATGACTAAAAAAAAACAAAACAGCAGTCCTTGTTGTTATTGCAATTTTAACAAACTTTAAGAAATTGCCCTTTTCAGAAACTCAAAAGAGTTAAAGGCAGCAAAACGATGGCATTTCATTCTATTGCAGACCAGAGAAAGAACATGGGATAAAACTGTAAGGAAATAACTTCTTAAAATTCAGGGAAATAGCAATAGCACTTAGACTTATACCGCTTCCTAGTGCTTTACAGAACTCTCTGAGCCAGGGGTGTCAAACTGGCGGCCAATGGGCCAGATGCGTCACATGCAGGCCACACCCACCCCAGCCCCGCGAAGTGGAAAAACATCATGTGACGGCCACGTGATGTGGCGAGTTTGACATCCGTGCTCTAAGCGGTTTACAGAGCAAGCATATTGCCACCAGCTATCTGAGTTCTCATTTTACCAACCTCAGAAGGATAGAAGGCTAGGAGTAGTGCGGTGGCCTAGAGGTGGAGCTCTCGCCTCACAATTAGGAGGCTGTGAGTTCGATCCTAGGTAGAGGCAGATATTTCTCTCTCTGGGCACAATGAGAATTTATATGCTGAACAAAACTCCGCATTGGCGACAAGAAGGGCACCCAACCATTAAAACACTCTGCTAACTCCATTCAGTTGCCCAGACTCCAACCATTAAAGGGTCATTAAATGAGGATGATGAGAACCCTTAGTCGGTGAGGATCAAACTCCTGGCAGTTGGCAGAGTTAGCCTGCAATGCTTCAGTCTAACCATTGCGCCAGTAGTATGCAGTGAACACATCATTTGTCCCCCCCAAAAGATTTTGGAAAATGAATAAACTTTTCTTGTGGGAATGTTAGCAAAGTCCTTGACTTACAACCATAATTGAGCCCAACGTTGATCTTGATATGTGACCAGGGGTGGGATTGAAAAATTTTAGCAACCGGTTCTCTGCCTGGTTACTGGGTGGGCATGGCCATGGTAGTCATGGCTCAGGCTCCTGCATCATGGTGGAGGGCAATGGTGTGTTGTAGGCGGTACTGTTCCGGTACGGTGCTCTGGAGGGCCCACCTGCCCGCCTGAGCTCCTTACCTGTGCTTTAAGCCTTTGGCACTTCCGCGCACGGGCGTGACGCTCTGCTGAGCAGCTGAAGCGTTATGGAGGCTTGCGGAAGCATCTCCGGCAAGTATCATGCATGTGCACGGCGCGTGCTTGTACACGCACGCGGCACACATCCATGTGGGTGGCGCCGGGGCTATTCCAACCATACCGGTTCGAATGGAATCCGGAACCCACCACTGGTGGGGAAAGTGTTTTCACCCTCTCCAGGCTCCAGAGGTATTCCTTGAGCCTCCGGGAGGGTAAAAATGGTCTCCCCTTGGCGCTGGAGGCTGGGAGTGGATCCGTTTCTGGACTTCCGGGAGTAGTAGCAATAGCGCTTAGTGCTTTCACAGTCCTCTCTAAGCACTTTACAGAGCCAGCCTATTGCCCCCAACAATCTGGATCCTCCTTTTACCCACCTCGAAAGGATGGAAGGCTGAGTTAACCTTGAGCCAGTAAGATTTGAACTGCCGAACTGCAGCTAGCAAACAGGCCCATTTCCGGACTTCCGGAACTTCTGGGAGGTCTGTTTTTCGGCTTCCTGGAACCTCCGTGCAGGCCCTGAACTTACCTGGCATCCAAAATGGCCTGCGTAGAAATTCCTGGGAGGGGCAGAGCAGGATCGGCGGAGCAAGCCAGTCTTTGCAACTACTGGTTCAGCGAACCAGATGTAAAATTAGCATCCGGTTCACCCGAACCGGTCCAAACTGGCTGAATCCCAGCTCTATAAGTGACACATTTGTTAAGCGAGTTTTGCCCCATTTTCCAACCTTCCTTGCCAAGGTAAGAATTGTACTGAGAGCTTGGCTTCCATTTTAAAAACAAATCTCTGCTGTGATCTAGCCAGTGGTGGGATTCAAATGATTTAACAACCGGTTCTCTGCCCTAATGACCAGCTGGGTAGTTGTGGCTCGGTGGTCATGTAACCGTGTGGGCGTGGCCAACTCAACATCACTCAGGTCGATGGGCGCTTCACCTTAGTTGTTACAATGGTAATAAGGGTTAACTAGAGAGGCAGTTTCTGTAAGCAGGGCAATAAAGATGAGGCTAGAAACAACACCAGAATGTTTCCTTCCTGCCTTCCTTACAGGATTAGCCTTGTAAAGTGGAAAAAAACAAAATAAGATTTCTTCCAACAACCGGTTCTCCAAACTGCTTGGAAAGTTAACAACCGGTTCTCCCGAATAGGTGTGAACCGGCTGGATCCCACCACTGGATCTAGCCCCTATGTAGTGAAAGTAAGGGCTGGAATTGGTCATTTCAGAGAAATGTCCCCACAGAAATTCTGCTTTTTCTGGGAGAGCAACTGAGCAGAAGGGAAATCTCTGAAACAGTCTGATCGATGTTCAGCTCAGAGGCAGTACAAGCAGAGGCTCATTAAAAACCTGGAACAAGCTTTAGAGAAAAGGCTGAATAAATGACAACTTATAGAAAACTTCATCCCCTCCGCCCGCTTTAGAAGCTTGTCTTCGGTGTTGTGCTCCACCAGAGAACATACATTTTTCAATTTTTGTTACCTGTGAAATGAGGTTTAACTTTGACAGAATTAGTGGTTAGGTTTAAGAGAAAAATAAAAATAATAATAAAAATGACTCTCGGGGATCGCGTAAAATGTTTTTTTTATTGTTCACTAACCCACCCACCCACCCACCCCACGCTTCCATGCCTGGTAGAAAAATGACAGAAACATCAATAAACCAAAGAAAAACCTTTTTCTTCTTCAGCTTTGGCTATGAATTTATTTCAAAGCATATTATGTTATGCTGTCAAGATCTAAATTCTGCACATCTAAGTGCTCGCTTCGGCGGCCCATATCCTATACATTTAAAGGGAAAGGAAATACATATATTTGTGATAAAACGAAATGCACCACTTAAGTATTCTTTCACATAAATAACAATGTCCTCTATTGTACAAAAGGCTTCTGTGTATGATTAGAAAATATCCTAGTGAAAGCCGGTTTTCCGTAGAAGTTTTTGGGGCAACTGGAAAGAGCTGGTCTTGCTAAGATATTTTCCTGATATTCTACATTTATATACATCCAGGGGTGGGCTGCTACGGGTTTGCCCAGGTTCGGGAGAACCCGTAGCTCATGTTATGGCCAGTTTGGAGAATCTCCAAATCATACCCCTGGCTGGCCCCGCCCTGCCCATCCTGCTCCTCCCATGCCGCCACTCCCAGGAGTCTCCATACGGTCCATTTTGGATGCGAGCTAAGTGCAGGTCTGTTGTCATATAACTCCTTGTGTAGATGTGGCAGTCACCCATGGCCCAGTGCATAACAGGGCATGCGCAGCCACGCTGAACCACACAGGAAAAAACAAACTCCATAACATCCTGATAGTGCATAACATAACATCCTGATAGTTCGCTCTAGATGTGCCTTACCCAACGATGCCCAGGATTTGACCATATATAGACAGAACTTCCCTGAGCAGTAGATTAGCAATTGTAGTTTGACAGGCTGTCTTAAATCACATGCTGATTGCTCCTCCTGCCTTTGTCCTATCTCAATAAAAGGGGCTACCAGACCCCAATCTGGGTCGCTCCATCCCGAGAAAGCTTGTGTCCGTGTCTTTTCTCAACATTGGCCTCATGGGCGACCCACGGGTACTTCACACAGGTCCACATGGAGGCTTGGGGAGGGTTAAAAAATGGACCTCCCAGAGGGCCTCCGGATTGCCGGGGAGGCAGTTTTTGCCCTCCCAGAGGCTCGAGGAAAGCCTCTGGAGCCTGGGGGAGCTGAAAGCAGCCCACCCGCCATGGTGCAGGAGGCCAACTAGGCCACACCCACCATGGCCACACCCACCCAGCAACCGGGCAGAGAACCCGTTGCTGAAATTTTTTAAGCCACCCCTGTATACATCCTTGAGCTTCCTTCCTTCCTTCTTTCCTTCCTTCCTTCCTTCCTTCCTTCCTTCCTTCCTTCCTTCCTTCCTAACTTCCTTCCTTGCTTTCTTTCTTCCTTCCTTCCTCTAGTAAAAATAGAACGGCTCAAATTATTCAAACTTCGCAGCTTGCATTATGAAAGGACTTACTCTGCACCTCCCAGACTGATTTTGACAATTGGAACACAGCTTTCTATTGCGTTTTCCCACTCCTTGCATATTTTAGTATCATTCCAGCCTCTGCAAATGTATCCAAAGACATATGCAAATTCCTGTTTTCTTTTAGAAATATATTTGTTCTGCAGTTTAATTGCCGAAGATGCAACTGCTCAATTTGATCCTGTTGTGAGCCACAGTCCACAAGTACTGCAGAAGGCTGTGCATTGATCTTCCTTGGAAGGGGCATATGTCAGTGTCCACGTCACACCTGTCGACAGCTCCTTAAAACTACATTTGATTAAAGGAGGTGCTGACAGGCATGGTGCCCTTCAGTTTTCTCTTTCCCCATTGAAGCCGGATCATTAAACTGAAGGCCACCAGAGGCAACTGCCACCATCTTTCTTGATGGATAACATTCAAATCTCACACTACGATGCAAACTACCTAATCCAGAAATCTCAGATCACTCTCACTCAGTTATCTTAAATAATAACTCAGAGAACGGAAATTATTTTCCATCAAGCCACACTAATTCTCCAGGATTTCCAAGTTAGGGCTCAAGCAGTGATGGGCTGAAGCGAGCCAAAAAGCGATTTTGAGTTATATTAATGCGGCCCTTCCATACTAATAAGACATGTGAACGAAGATGACAAATTACTCTGCCTGGGATGCACAAAGATTCTGCACTGTAAATTATTAGTTAAATAAAAGTCCGGGCTGCTAATGCAAGCAGGCTTACATTAAACATGTTCTTCATATTGTTTTGTTCATTTAATTATTTTGTGTCAATGGTTAGCGTTTCCCACCTAGCAAAGCAGAGAATTTGCATTTAGAGGATATCTCGCCTACGAAGTTTCTCTTGAACTGAGATGAATGGATTAAAATTGTTGGCAAGTGACAGGTGTAATGCTAAAGTGACAGGTGTAATGCTTCCTAGAGACGACAAATTGAAGGCTTTCGGGATTCTGGCTGTCATCTAACCTAACCATCTTTGGCGTCTGAATGAGAGGTGGTATTCAGCCAGTTCTGACTGGTTCTGGCGAACCGGTAGCGGAAATTTTGAGCAGTTCAGAGAACTGGCAAATACCACCTCTGGCTGGCTCCGCCCCCATATAGTCGCTGCATCCCGAGTCCTTGCTGATTGGATGGGTCTTCTTTTGTTGCCCTGCACAGGAGAACAGAGCTGGAAAGCAGGTTAGTGGACTGGGAGAGAATGGGGATTTTGCAGTATCCTTGCCCTCCACATCCACCAAGCCACACCATGCCCACCAAGCCATGCCCACAGAACTGGTAGTAAAAGATTTTGAATCCCACCACTGGTCTGAATCAACATTTAAGGACTGGTAATATGACAGAGTCTGGTGAAAAGTAGTTGAGATAGGCTTTCGTTGTTTATTGTGCATATTGTTGAGAGAGAAAGTATAAGAGCAAAGGGAAGAATGTATGACTTAATGCTTCCTTCATAACACCAAGCTTTTGCATGAAACTTTCCTTAATCTGGAGTAAAATGCTATAAAATAGACTGGAACTCTAAGAGTGGAAACTATCCCTCCACCTTAACTCTTTTAAAAAAATAGAATTAAATGTTAAAGGGTGACTTAAACAAAGTTTCCTTCTGAGGTTGGTTAGTGTGACATGATATATCTATGGAGGTTTCTTAGTGGCAGTATAGAAATTAATGGCCTTCCCTGCCTCTAGTATTTTTCCTTCTCTTTTCCAAGCTAAATTATACACTTGGAATTCCTGGTGGAATGGACTTGCTAGAATCCCTTCTGCTTAACTTTTTGAGATTGGCCAAGATCACCTACATACTGCCTCCGATTGGATAACTTATTGTCATAAAATCTCTTGGTAGTCTCTGGAGTGATCATGGTAGTTCCTTGTTTAGGCTGTTGTGTAATGTTTCTCTTCCCACTCCAGGGGAAGGATACTGCAAAATCCCCATTGCCTCCCCACTCCAGGGGAAGGATACTGCAAAATCCCCATTCCCTCCCCACTCCAGGGGAAGGATACTGCAAAATCCCCATTGCCTGCCCACTCCAGGGGAAGGATACTGCAAAATCTCCATTCCCTCCCCACTCCAGGGGAAGGATACTGCAAAATCTCCATTCCCTCCCCACTCCAGGGGAAGGATACTGCAAAATCCCCATTGCCTGCCCACTCCAGGGGAAGGATACTGCAAAATCTCCATTCCCTCCCCACTCCAGGGGAAGGATACTGCAAAATCCCCATTGCCTCCCCACTCCAGGGGAAGGATACTGCAAAATCCCCATTGCCTCCCCACTCCAGGGGAAGGATACTGCAAAATCCCCATTTCCCCCCAATCAGCTGGGGCTCGGGAGGCAGAGAATAGGTGGGGGTGGGGCCAACCAGAGGTGGTATTTACCAGTTCTCCAAACTACTCAAAATTTCCGCTGGTTCTCCAGAACTAGTCAGAACCTGCTGAATACCACCTCTGCTGTGCGGGTGAGGATAAGTTAAAGTTTATAAGTTTAATAACATTTATATGCCGCCCAATCCCGTAGGACTCCGGACGGCTCACAATACAAAAATAATCAAAAAAGAAAAAAAGTAAGATACAGGGAAGAAAGATAGATATAAAATACAACACATCATGCACTCCATTCTGAATGGGGCTGGACTGTATTTGGCGTCAACAACCCCAGGCCTGCCGGAACAGCCAGGTTTTAATGGCTTTCCGGAAGGCCGAGAGAGTGGGAAGGGTCCGGATCCCTGCGGATAGATCATTCCACAGGGCCGGGGCAGCTACAGAGAAAGACCTCCCCCGAGTAGTCGCCAACCGGCATTGCCCGGTCGATGGTACCCGGAGGAGGCCCAGCCTGTGGGATCTTATGGGTCGTTGGGAGGTATGTGGCAGGAGGCGGTCCCGCAGATATCCAGATCCCGCCATTGCCCTCCTCGCTGCTGTGTCCGCTGCAGCTGGAGCTGCTGCCATCCCAATTGGGCACCTTGGCGCCATTTGGGCTGCCACTCAGCATACTGGCGCATGGCTGCACCTGCCGCCATACTCTCCACTGCCCCCTTCCTCCCAAGTATGGCAAGGCAGTCGGGGCTTGACAGCAAACCCCTTTCCCTTCTGGCACTGATTACGTAGTTTAGTAATGAAACATCTGCAAGAAAACAACCACACTCAGAGAGGACCAAGAACTACACAGTTCAACCCCTGAGTTACAAACAGTTTTCTGATAATTGATTTCTAACTGTGAGGTGACCAAGGGATTTGTCTATGAACGTTCTGTCTTTTTCAATCTTCGTTCCAATGGCCTGCAGTTTTCTTGACGTCCAACAGTTCAATGAAACTCTCAGAGAAAATATAATGAGGAAGGTCTCTACATGAGTCCTTTTTAGACTGGGAGAAATGGGTAGGGGAGAAGGTTTCAGGGAAACGAAAAGACACGAAGCAAGAAACAGCAGGAACCACCATTAATGTCTTCATCAGCAGTTAAAAGAAGCTCAAAGAACATTTTGCAAGAAATTCCCAAGTGCCCTGAGAATAAGGCAGGCAATTTAAAAAGTTTGAGACTTCGAAAGGCAAATTTAAACTTTGGCATATTTGACTGAATCGGCACATCTTGAACTGTCATCTCCAGATGTTTTAAAAGAGCCCCTCTGATGATTTCTAGCCAACATCTGGAGGATGTAGGGATTGGAGAACTCAATGTTTATTCCATTGGCATAAATTAAGAACAAGAAATCTGGTGTGTGACATACAGACTTCGGGAATTGGTAGGGTAAGTTGGAAACTGTGGGAAAACTTGGCTCGTGGGATGGAAACAGCAAATATATCCTTGCAGGACGTAAAGACTGTTAAAGATTTTCACTTGGCCTCCGATGAAAATGTATGAAACGCAGCACTTGTTTCGTTTTTAATTTTTTTTTCAAGAAATGTATTTATTTTGTTTGCGCAGATGGTCTGAAGCAGCAAACCTTCTGACGGGATTCTGTGTGTATTATTTCATCAGATGCTCCGTACTATTCATTTTAACTTCAGTTTTAATTGGTCTTGGAAAAGAAGGGGATTCCTTCATGGAAAATCAGAACTGCTCCTTCCAGCCCACATATGCTTGAATGAATGAATGAATGAATGAATGAATGAATGAATGAATGAATGAATGAATGAATGAATGAATGAATGCTTAGGTGTACTCAGGGGCATAAGGAGAAATATCTGAGACCCGTAGCAAACGTCTTAATTTCTCCCGATCCTGATATTAATAACCAGCTAAAAACTACTGGATATATTTGAGGGAGCATGCTCTCATTCCTGGGGCTCGTACACACAATCCATTCTTGGGAAGAAGAAGAAGGAGTAGAAACTTGATGATTTCTTGGAGTTGTATTACTAATTTGCATCATCAGTGCTTGATCAAAGAGGCGTAGTGGCTCAGTGGCTTAATGATGCTGGAGATGCTCTCAGCTTCAGCGGTTCGAGCCCAGGCACTGTGTGGCAGAGTGAGCTCCTGTCACTCAGCCTTTGTCCACCTAACAGTTCGAAAGCATGTTCTATGCAAGCCAGGGGTGGATTCCGGCAGGCACTACTGCTGGTTTGCTCATGCGCGTGCTGCATGTGCAATACAATAAAAATTGTTATGCGCATGCGCAGAAGCAAAAAAAACAAGAGAACCAGTTCGGGGTTGTGGCAGGCCTGGGTCGCTACTGGTTCCAGCAACCCAGACCGCCAAACCACTACGAACCGGTAGGAACGCACCACTGATACAAATAGATAGGTAGGTATCACTTGAGTGGGGAGATGAGCTGGTGCTCTGTAAAGGCAGTCAGATTTCCTAATGACTTTGAGAACCTACCATAGTGTCCCACATCAGGGCTGATACTTTGGTTAGCCAACCTACTACTCTGAAACAGCATTATGGTCTCTTGGCTACTGTAACAGCACCATATGCTAATAATGATAATGATGTGTTGGTGATGATGATGTTCGGTCTACCAATTCTGGGTTTGTGAAAATCCAGATGACCATTACAGGACAGGAAAAAGATTACCTACCGTGTTTTCCCCCAAATAAGACATGGTCTTCTTTTCTCCCCCCCCCCAAAATAAGCACTTGGTCTTATTTTCGGTGAGGTCTTATTATTTTTGAGGTGCAGGAGGCAGAGAGTGTGGTCACCTCATGGCTGCTGCTGTGTTGCAATATTTTCGAGGAGGGGTTATTTGATCACAACACGCTCAAAAGCCCGATTGGGCTTATTATCCAGGGAGGTCTTATTTTCAGGAAAACAGGGTGTCTAATGATTAACATACCATGTTTTTCGGAGTATAAGACGCACCTTTTTTACTCAAAAAAGAGGCTGAAAATCTGGGTGCATCTTAGAGACTGAATACAGCATTTTTTGCCTCCCAAAACCCTGCCCCCTTCACCAAAATGGCCATGCATAGATTGTAGGAGGATTTCAGAGAGCTCCTGGGGGCTGAGGAGGGCAGAAATGAGCAAAAAGGGGATGCTTTTGCTCAATTTTGCCCCCCCCCCCAGCCCCCAGGAACACTCTACAAGTCTCCTAAGGGCTAATCGTGCCCTTTTTTTGAAAAAAAATGGGCACGTTTTTGCGTAAAATGGGCCATTTTGGGGAGGTCTGCAGAGTGCAAAAACTTGTTTTTTTAATTTGCCTCTTCAAAACCTTGGTGCGTCTTATACACCGGCGCGTCTTATATTCCAAAAAATACGGGTAAATCATAGTGAGGCTGTCTACCATGGTGTACGTGGTGAGGCTGTCTACCATGGCTTCCATTTGCTGCTCTGCTTTCACTCATCCTGCTGTTCTAGTCATATGCCTCCATTTCCCCCCCCCACTCCAAAGGAAAGAAAAGATCAACCAGCATCTAGATGAATGGATTCAGTTATGCTGGTGATGGGTACATTCCAGAAGACATGAAGGCCAGGTTAGGAACAGTTCCAGAGAAAAACCACATTATCCATGTTGTTTGTGGGAGTCAACACTGACTTGATGGTGCAGAGTTCCCATAATTGGGTACAGCAAGATGGTCCTTGCTTCTATCATGATTGTACAGTATTGTGTTTCGTTTCCACCAGAGCTGAGATGTTAAAGTTCAGTCAACATAACGGTTTCATTCATTACAAATGAAAGGGTTTCTCTCCCCCCCCCGCCACATGTTTCAAGAAATCTTCTGAAATATTAACTGAATTGAGGAAGCAAGAGGTTGCAAAATGAAACTTTCTGCTTTTAAGTTCACCGTTTTTTTTTAAGTGGGTATATTGTTTCAGCTAAAGTTTCTTCTGTTACAAAGTTGGTAACACTTAACTGATTTGTGTAAAATGTTATTTATAGGCTGTAGATATTTTCTTCTCCTTGTGAACAGTGATGTGAAACATTACCAAGGTGACATAAACAATGAAGTTGTGAGGCCTGCAGTCATATTCCTTTTAGGATCTCTGGCCTGCCACACACTCTCTTATTTTACTATGCTGTTTCATTAGTGGGGAATTGGGAGCGGGGAATAGTAAGGAGTAGAATATGATGTTGTCAAAATAAAACATTCCTTTCTAGAAGCCCAAGGTCATTCTTTGGCTCCGCACCTCTGCACCTGACCAGAACTGGATGAGTGAAACTGCCAGCGTGGCAGTGGAAGATTGGACCATGTGATGGACTTGTGCATGTGGAGGCAAGGTTTTGAACTTTCAACTGGGTGGAAACCCAGGAAGCTTTCAGATTCGTGTTTCCACAGATTGTACCAACATGTCTCTCTTATTAAATTGGAACTTTGATGAAAGCTATGCCTTGAACTCTGATTTAATTCTAGATGATATTTGGAATGCTGACAGAGGTTGGATTTTATATAGAGAGCTTTGGGATTGCAAGTAAATGCTACTAAAAGCCGAGAAACTTGTGAGAAGACACATGTCTACTCAATGTGTCTATAGATGATTGATGTCTCAGTGGAATCCTTTAGGTACAGATCACATTCCTCCTGTAAGAATAAAAGGGGTGTTTTAAAATCAAGCTTGATTTCTGGTGAGAGTATTGAGAATTTTTTTGTAGAGGTTTTAAGGAAGTGAATTGTTACTGCTTTATTCCGTTGTGGTTTTCTTTCTTTCATACTCCCTACTCTCTTTTTTTTCAATATTAGAATGTCATTTGGAGGTTAATTATTTTTAATAATGTTAATTTAATAATTTAAAATATATTTAGCTTTAAAACTACCCTGTTTTCCCCAAAATAAGACCTCCCCAGATAATAAGCCCAATCGGGCTTTTGAGTGTATGCGCTAAAATAAGCCCTCCCCTGAAAATAAGCCCGCCCCAAAAATATTGCAACACAGCAGCAGCCACGGGGTGACCACGCTCGCCATCTCCTGTGCCTCAAAAATAATAAAACCTCCCTGAAAATAAGGCCAAGTGCTTATTTCGGGAGGTCAAAAGAAAATAAGACCCTGTCTTATTTTCAGGGAAACATGGTATTTAGAACCTTAAGATCAGAGCTTTGTTTATGAGGCAACAGATTGTAAAGAAAATATAGTATAAATGCATTTATCAGGGATTTTAGCTAGGTCTTACCCTAAATGGAAGTCTACTTTAAAGAACATTTCTTCCTTACAAAAGTTGCTTTTAGGTTCCTTCCAAGTCCTTCCAGCTCTGCAGTGACTTATGGACAGATCCTTGTAGGGGTTTTTTTGACAATTAAGCATAAATGGCTTTGTTTTTCCCCTAATTACATTATTTTTCTGGGCGTTTTTTTTCACCATAACTTCCCACTGTAGCCTACAATGTTGTCATTTCTTGGTGGTCTTTCCAAGTGTGAACCCAGGCCAACTATGCTTTGCTTCCGAGCCCAGACAAAGTGAAATTATCTGCTGAGTTAAGCTTTATTAGGGCATTGTCCTGTTTACTCTTAGTCTTCTCTCCGCATTCCTTTTGCTACTCTGCTGGCTTAATTCTTATTGAGCTTCTTAAGGGTGGTTTTTCTAAAGATTTATTCCATACAGCTGGAATCCATCAGGTCAAACCCATTGATTGTTCCCTGTTTTGTTGCGATACTGCTGTTCTGATATAGAAGGAATAATATTCAAGTTGTTGTGGCCCGCAGGCCAGCACAGTTGGTAGCAGAGTCGGACAGTGAGGAGTTGGGGAGGAACATGGGCCAGTCCTGGAGGCTGGGGAAGGCTCTGATGAGTCCTCTTCGTCAGAGGCAAAGATGGGGCCAAGGCCGTCTGGCAGTTCTCAGATGCCTTCGGAGCTAGACAGCACTGAGGCAGAGGAACAGCTGGAGCCTGTTCCCAGTGTGTACATACACAGAGCTGCCAGAAGAAAAGAACAGCTCAGAAATCAGGGTCGACTTGGGAGTAAAGCCACAGTTGGACTGTGAATGGTCGCTCCTTTGGGAAATAAAAGAGGAGTGAAAGGGCATTGGGTTTTTTATAGGAAACAATTTGTTAATTCATTCGTTCATTGGTTTCAGGAGTGTGAAGATCTGTCCGTGAATCTCAGAGACTCTGTGCCAAGTCTTTCCTTGCACTGCACTGCATTTGGAAAATATTTACATGGCAGCTTTCCAAGCTAGATAAGGTCTGTGGTCATAACTTCACCTTCAAAAGACTGTTTACCAGATTGGCAAAGACTCATATAATGAGTCTTACATATATTAAGAAAGGAGGACCAGTTTGGGGTCATGGTTAAAGCATCTATCTAGAAACCAGGAGACCGTGAGTGCTAGTCTCACTGTAGTTACAAAGTCAAAGCGATGTCAAACCACTTCCAAAGAAATCTTCTGAAGAAAATTGCAGGGACTGTTAGGAATATAATCTAACAGTTGGGTTGGTAATATATAAATCATCTAACAATGCTGTACCTGTTTCTTTAAATCATGCTGTAAAATGTGATTGGTTGCTGTTTCCTCAATCGGCCATAAGAGGGAGCCAGAATGACTGTTAGCTCTCTGTTTGTTAAATGCAGGGCTGATCTGATCTGAGTGTTTTTTGGAAGCTGGCTGTTAGAAAGTGCCATGAGCTATTGTAAGTTTTGCAACTACTAGCAAACTTTGTGTACCGGACTGTTTGTATGATTATGGACTATGTTATTTGGATTATCCCTTAACTGAACAACATTGATGACTGACTGTCTTATCCGTGTATGACGTGGACTGTTTGATGGACTCTGATACCTCTATTTCCACAAAGGTAAAAGCCTATTTAAACAGCAGTGTCTCTGTATGCTGGTTTGTGTGTTCCCCAACACAACTCTCACAATGCTTCTCTGAACGTACTCGGTCTCCCAACGGGGAACTTACCTAACAGGGACTTTGCCCAGTACGTTGCCAGGAGTCAAGACTGACTCAAAAGCATTAAAAAAGTGCAAAAATAAAAATAAAAAATAGAAGGTTGCAGGAAAGAGTCTCCATAAGGCTATTGTTAGACTTCAAGGTGCTATGAATCCCTGAAGGGATTTTGCATAAAATCAAAGTCAGGCTGTTGCCTTCACTCTGTTATGCGAAGTGACATAACCGACATTTGTTCCCCTGTCTTTTCAAGAATAGAGAGAGGCTTTTGTGTTGCATGGGGTGCTTGCTACAGCATGTGATTTCCAGAAAAGGCAGCGATCATATTTTCCAGTGAATGAGCTCTGAAATGCCAGTGGCAAAGCAATGGCATTTACTAGCTGGCCTCAGGCCAAGAATGGGCTGTATTTTGCGTTTGAAGAGTTAGGCAGTCTCCCAAAAATGTGGACTGACGGGAGTGGAAATCAGGATCAACAGATGCTGTGGCGCTGTTGACTACCGACTTGTAGCAATGTTTATCCCACCTGATTAAAAACTTGCAGATTTTAACGGGAGATCAGCATCTTTCATGGACAGAAACGAATGTCTCGCTAAACTGTCTCTGACATTTATAGCTATCGCAGCTGCTTCCTCCTAGGAACGGAGAAGTTTCGCTCTTAGTTTTCAGCTAATTATTTCTGTTAAGGAAACAAGCAGCGCCGCCATCGTGCTATTTCGCATAAGTGTGCTGACTGTTTTTATTTATATCTAAAAACTGTATGGGTGTGAAGACCTATAACACACCCGCGTGCACATCTACACTCTCACTCTCTCACGCACATATACGAAGCACAACATCGGAACCTCACTTATTCTACTGTGTAAACAGAGGGAATAGTTTTAGACTGGAAACTGTTAATATAGTTAAAATAAAACAGAAGCATTCCTGTGCCTGTTGCCACCAATATGCCCACGACAACTTCTATTGATACTTCACAATTTGATTGTGTTGGGTTTTTTATTAGTTGGTTCCACCACAAAACCGCGTTCGACTAAAGGGCGCTCAATGAAACCACGTAGCTGACGTCATCACAGCGCGACAACAGCGCGGAGAAAAAAGGACGCTGTAAACACTAAACCTAAAATTAACCCCTAAACCTAAACCTAATCTCCCTAAACCTAACCCTAAACCTAACCCTTAACCTAACGCTAAGCCTAATTCTAACCCTTAACCTAACCCTAAACCTAACCCTAACCCTTAACCTAACCCTAAACCTAACCCTAACCCTAACCCTTAACCTAACCCTAACCCTTAACCTAACCCTAACCCTAAACCTAACCCTTACCTTAACTTGAATCGGCTTGCTTTCAAAGCGCTATTTAAAGCACCCTTCTTTCTCCGCGCTCGCTGTTGTTGCCCTGTTGATGACGTCAGTGACGCGGTTTAATCGGGTGCGCTTTAGTCGAGTGCGGTTTTGTCGTGCCACGTTATTAGTTGGCTGCTAATAAAGGTGGCCTCATACAGTGCAAAACTCTTTATTTATAAAGCTATCCCTCGGAAACTGCATTTCTGCCTTAATAGCACTACCACAAGCACTTAAACTTACATATTGCTCTGAGTATAACATTTTGATGGTTTACAGAGTCCGCCTATTGCCCTTAACAAACGGGGTCCTCGTTTTACTGACCTCAGAAGTGTTGGAAGGAATGTCCACCTGAGTTCAGTTCCAAGTGGGGGAAAAGACACTGGAGACATGGAGGCTGCTTGGAAAGATGGTTTAAGGGCGGACAGGACCACATGGCTTGAGCTCCTGAACAGAAAAGATGTTGGGTGAAGAAGAAAAAGAGGACGAGATGCTGAAAGTCTCTGGTTTTATGCCGTCTCTGGCCTTTGATCTTGATCTTGTATTCTGATTGGTTGTCAGACTCCCGTGGGGCCATGCAGGGGGCAACTCTGTAGGCTGTGAGTCCACGTTTGGTTGAGCATTGCTTCTTCCCAGGCGTCCTGTGGTGAGATGGGTAAAGGGCTAATGCTATCATGCCTTAATCCCATCACCTGGAGCTGAAGGGGGAGATCTTTGTTATGTAGAATAGACGCAACCCAGGCTTTTAAAATGGCCCATTGACAAAGGTGGAGGCCATTAAGAGTGAGTCTTCTTCCTGCCTAAAAAACAGGTTTCTCCATTTCGGATCCAGGGAAATATAATATTCTGCCTTTTCAACATTTCCCAGGACATTTCATTTTTCTAGGAGAGGGGTGGGTGCTAACTTCTTACGGAAGGGTGGAAGGCTGAGTCAACCTTGAGCCCCATCAGGATTGAACTGTAGGTTATGTGCAGAGTTTGTCTGCAATGCTGCATTCTAAACACTGCGCCACAAGGTTCTTAACTCTTAATTCATCCCATAGACCAGAGGTGGGTTCCTACCAGTTCGCACCTATTCGGTAGAACCGGTTCGTCAAATCTACCGAACCCATTAGAAGAGGTTCCACCAGTGGACCCGGAAAGCAGGCCACACCTACAGAAGAGGATCCAAAAAGTTTTGAAACCCACCACACACACACACACACAGACTCACACACACACACACAGACTCACACAGAGAGAGAAAGAGAAAGAAAGGAAGAAATAAATAAAGAAAAAAAGAAAGAAAAAGAGAGAGAGATGAAAGAAAAAAAGGAAAAAGGGACAGAGAGACAAAAGGAAGGAAAGAGAGAGAGAGAGAGAAAGAGAGGGAGAAAGAAAACACATGGCCAGCAAGCCACTCCCACCAGGTCACATGGCCGGCAAGCCACTCCCACAGAGGAGGCCACACCCACAGAGTAGGTTCTAAAAGAGTTTGAAACCCACCACTGCCATAGACCTTCTTTGAGACAAAACAGAATTGATAGGATGGTTCTTTGCAATATACCAGAAAGGTTTCCACTGCTTAGAGAAAAAAAAAAGATAAGATAAATTGGGGAGCACAGGCCTCCTGAAGGATGTAAGAAGCCACGAGGAAGGCCTCTCAGCTATTTACCGGCATGTTAATTGGTGTTTTCTGACTGGCCACCACCATCATGACAAAAGTTTTGTGAGGCCACCTGTCCAACAATCCCACCATTTTCACCGGCAATGTAATTCTCAAAACAAATGGAATGCTGGAGAAATTGGGAGAATGGCACAATTCACTTCCAGTGGCATCAAGTGATATTTTAGAGTGCTGTTTTAAACACAAATATTGAATGTTTAATATTATATATTACATAAATATATATATTTTTAATATTAAAATTTAAGTGAGGAAGATTCCTAGAGATTTCCTTTGGAATTATGATTCACATGGTGTTTTGTTTACATTAATCAAGATTAACCTGATTGCCAGAGTTTTCTGCCTTCTTTAAAATAAAATTTAAAAACGCTGTATACTTTGGGGTCTTTTTAATGTTCTTCCTCTTTTTCTTCCTATTATCTTGAGCAGCATGGAATAGAAGTGGGTTTTTCTTTTTGATATAGCTGAATTCCTTCTCAGTACTGCCAATTGAAAATAAAACCCCTGTCTTGATTTCTTCTCTGTTTTCAAATGAGTTTCAGTTTTATAAATTTAATTGTGTTGTGTTTAGTAGCGTTACAATAGAAGAGACTTTCTTTTACCCTATTTATGACGTGCTTTGGAATACATATTAAAAAGGCATGTCAGGCGTGTATATGAACTGCCTTTATACGGCTTTTGTGTAGCTTCCAATTTGGATGTCAGCGTTCCAAGTATCATGTAGAATTAAATCAGAGTCCAAGGCAAAATGATCCTTAAAGTTCCAATTTAATAAAGCAGACATTTTAGCACACCTGTGTTAATTCCAATTCTGGAAATTACATCAGAATCCCACTCAGTTAAAAGTTCATGATGTGTCATGATATGCTGTCCTTGTCTCGTTTCCCCCTTTCCCTTGTCTTTTGTGAGCCGCCCGGAGTCCTCCGGGAGTGGGCGGCATACAAGACAAATAAATAATAATAAATAATAATAATAATGATCTTGTCCCCACACACACAATCCATCACATGGTCCAATCTTCTTCCACGCTGGAATCTCAACCCAGCTGCTTCCGGTCAGGTGTAAAAGTGCGGAGACAAAAGATGACCTTGGTCTTCTAGAAAAGAATGACAATAACACATTCCACAATCCTACTCCTGTCTATTCCCCCCTCCCATCAACTATACTTAAAGAAACAGCATAATGAAATAAGAGAAAGTGTGGCAGGCCAAAATTCTACAAGGAATATAATTGCAGGCCTGACATTGGAGGTTCAAAAAAAGAATATCACATTATGGTCTGATCCAAGAGACAGGCAGTGTCAGTAATTTGAGCGTTGGCTTCGTTTTCAAGCCCAAACAAAAATTTTGTGAGCGTAGTCTTGTTCTACAGTGTCTACTGAGAAGTAATACTTGGAAAGACAGAGTAAGCTTTGATTTTCAAAAGCTGATGTGACAAATGAGTCTGGATTTAAACTTTGCTATAACTGTGACAGAAACTGAGTCTACATTGTTCTAATCATCAAAGTCTTTGGTGGTTTGGAAACATTATTTTGATCCTGCCCGTGGACTTTTCCCCAAGGCCAATAACATTCATTAAATAGATTTCTTTCCATGGTGATATAATTTCCCCTTGATGGGCAAGCCCTGAAGTATCACTGCTGCATTTTTTTTTTAAGTGAGAAGTAATAACTTGATATGTATTTAAGCCCTTTCATTCACAAACCAAAAATAATTAGGATTTGCAGAAAGAAAAGATAGCCTTTATACGAGACAGGAAGCATCTACAATGAGTTACTGTGATCATAAGTGATGTGGGTCATCTCTTCTTTTTGTCTTTTTCACAAACGGACTTGATTCAACAGGGACAAGAAACCTGTTATTCTCCATTCATTCATTAATGAACTACAACCTCTTGTTTTTCTGTCCCTCGGCCCTGCTGGATGGTATTGCTGGAAGGTGATAAATCACAGATTCTCTATTCCATGGGCATTATAAGAATAAGAGCTGATCTCCATCCATCCTGTTATAAGAATGAGAATCTGAATGAAAATTACTGTATATGAAGCTCTCAATTCTCCATAGTTCTTGGATATCAACTTTCAATACCCATCATACTGATAAGGAGTTAAATCCAACATCTGATGGACTACCCATTTCCCCGCAATGGGAATAACCTGTATTTTTGCAGTTGTACTAAACAATGTCATCGCCTGCATCTGAATGCTAACCCTGTTTAAAAATATCTAGAGGTCAAGCCTAACTCAAATAGATGATGATTGCTTTCCAGTTTGTATTCTGAAATCTTCTTCCAAAGCTGTGTTTCAGGTTCCATTGCTTGAAATTGTCTGGCATAGAACCAGTGGTGGGATTCAAATAATTTAACAACCGGTTCTCTGCCCTAAAGACCAGCTGGGTAGGTGTGGCTCAGTGGTCATGTGACCATGTGGACGTGGCCAACTCAACAT
Organism: Thamnophis sirtalis; assembly: GCF_051295495.1. NCBI lineage: Eukaryota > Metazoa > Chordata > Lepidosauria > Squamata > Natricidae > Thamnophis > Thamnophis sirtalis. Next base: position 10,964,970 of record NW_028261390.1, read on the forward strand.
CACTCACATCGATGGGTGCTTCGCCTTAGCTGTTACAATGTAATAAGGGTTAACCGGAGAGGCAGTTTCTGTAATCAGGGCAATAAAGATTAGGCTAGAAACAATACCAGAATGTTTCCTTCCTGCCTTCCTTATAGGATTAGCCCTGTAATGTGAGAAAAAACAACCGGTTCTCTGAACTGCTTAGAAAGTTAACAACCGGTTCTCCCGAATAAATGCGAACTGGCTGAATCCCACCACTGCATAGAACCCAGGGGTGGGTTCCGCCAGGCACTGCTGCCGGTTCGCTCATTCAGAAATTGTTCTGTGCATGCGCAGAATCGAGAAACAAGATGGCGCCTATGGCGCCACCTGAATAACCAGTTCGGGGGCATGGCAGATCTGGGTCGCTGCCAGTTCCAGCGACCCAGGCCGCCAAACCACTACTGGTTCAGCGGAACCGGTCTGAACAGGTAGGAATCCACCACTGATAAAATCCCCCTACCTTTCTTACTCTTCCAGAGAGCTCGTATAGTTGCTGCAGAGGTGGTATTCAGCCAGTTTTGACAGGTTCTGGAGAACCGGTAGTGGACATTTTGAGTAGTTCAGAGAATTAGCAAATACCACCTCTGGCAGGCCCCACACTCAATCTATTCACTGCCTCCCGAGTCCCAGCTGATCAGCTAGGTCTTCTTTTGTTGCCCTGCACAGGGGAATGGAGCTGGAAAGCAGGTTGGTGGGGTGGGGAGGGAATGGGGATTTTGCAGTATCCTTTCCCTGGAGTGGGGTGGAAACAGAAATTTTACCGTATCCTTCCCGCAGAAGTGGGGAGGGAATGGGGATTTAGCAGTATCCTTCCAGAGGTGGGTTGCTCCCAGTTCAGCCCTGTTAGGCCGAACCAGTAGGGGTATTTTGGCCTGGGTCGCAGAACCGGAAGTGACCCTGGCTGGCCACACCCCTGAACCAGTTCCCTGGTTACCGCTGCTGTTGCCGGCATATTGTTTAGTAGTACGCGTGCAGGCGCAGTTCACTGTAAATAGTTCTGCGCATGCATGAAGAACAATTTATATTGAACTGCGCGTGCATGCACAGCGAAGCGAACCGGTAGTAAAACCAAGAGCAACTCACCTCTGTATCCTTCCCCAGCCATGCCCACCAGGCAAAACCCACCAAGCCATGCCCACCAAGCCACGCCCACAGAACCGGTAGCCGAGGTGGCGCAGTGGTTAGGGTGCAGTATTGCAGGCCACTTCAGCTGACTGTTATCTGCAGTTCAGCGGTTCTAATCTCACCGGCTCAAGGTTGACTCAGCCCTTCCATCCTTCCGAGGTGGGTGAAATGAGGACGCAGACTGTGGGGGTGATATGCTGACTCTGTAAACCGCTTAGAGAGGGCTGAAAGCCCTATGAAGCGGTATATAAGTCTAACTGCTATTGCTATTGCTAGTAAAAAAATTGAATCCTGCCACTGGGTTGCTGTGTTTTTCTGTAGTATTGTTTTTCTGCTTATCTCTGGTGTTTGAATTCATTACATTTGGATCTACTGTTTCTTTCTAATAGTTCGGGCGTTGTTTGCTTTTCAATCAAAAGGGACGGGGCTACACTTTGCAAATTGAACTAACGCCACTCCTTTCCCACACTTTCTTTTTCTTCTTCTTCTCCAACCAGGAGAGGCTGCTGACTTCATTATGGAGGAACACAACGGTTCTGCAGAAAGCTCCCTGCTGAGCCCAGCACGGCATGTTGCCATTAAGTGTGGGTGGCTGAGGAAGCAAGGAGGTTTCGTGAAGACTTGGCATACTCGCTGGTTCGTACTCAAAGGGGAGATGCTATATTATTTCAAAGATGAAGATGAAGCCAAACCTTTGGTAAGTGCAAAGGGAGTGCATGCAAAGGAAGGCGGAGAACTTGGGGTGTGTGTAAGTTAGGGGTTTTCTTTTAACCTTGGATCTGTAGACATGAGGACTTCTATTTCAATCTCTTTCGGACAACAGAGCCGCTGGCAGTTGGTTGATATGGAATATGCTGCAGCAACTCTTGGTGCAGGGGTGTCAAACTCAAGGCCCACGGGCCAGATCAGGCTCATGGGTTGCTTAGATCTGGCCTAAGGGGTGGGGGGGCTGGCCTGGAAACCACCAAAGAACAGCCCGTGATGCCTCTACCAGCAAAAATGGAACTCGGGACTGCCGTTTTCACTGGTAGAGGGCTGCAGGAGGCCATCGCGGCTGAAAACGGGGCCCAGGGAGGCCACACACCAGCCCCGTTTTTGCTAGCAGGGGGCTAGCAAAACAAATTAAAAGCAAACCAAAAGGAGAAATGTTTCCCCTTTTGCATTTGAGCATCCAAGAAGAGACTGGAAAGAAGAAAGGGATAGAGGAAAGACAAAAAAAGAAGGGAAGATGGGAAGAGAGCAAGGAAGGAAAGAGGGAAGGAAGAAGAAAGGAGAATGAAGAGGAAGGGAAGGAAGGGACTATAATGAGAGGGAGGGAGGATCTGAGGGAAGTCCTGCCTTAGCATTTGGCCACCACAGGTCCCCCTGAGATGACTGAAGCTGAAGTTACCCCAGGCATGGCCACCCCAACCCCCCTGAACTTAAGCACAACCCTCAATGAAATTGAGTTTGACACCCCTGTCTTGGTGTCATTGATTTAGGGAAGGCAGAAGTCCAACGAAGACTTCTTCCAACTTTTACAAGTTTTTTTTTATTATTATTTCTAACAGATTCTCTCCAGTTGCCAACACAGTTATGGGCTTCCAACTTGATATGCGACTTAGTCTGAAAGTTATGTGGGGTCATAAGGGAGAACCTGCTGTGTCTTCTGTTCCTTATAGTCTCCTGTCATACAATGCACTTTGTTATGGAATCAGGGTCAGAGAAAAGTCTGGGGATTTTATAAAATAAGAGCAGTGTATTTGTGTGCTTTGGCATGTTTATGGAAGGAGAACAGTGGTAAAATTCATTTTTTTTACTACTGGTTCTGTGGGCGTGGCTTGGTGGGCGTGGCAGGGGAAGGATACTGCAAAATCTCCACTCCATCCAGACTCCTGGGGGAAGGATATTGCAAAATCTCCATTCCATCCAGACTCCTGGGGGAAGGATATTGCAAAATCTCCATTCCCTCCAGACTCCTGGGGGAAGGATATTGCAAAATCTCCATTCCCTCCAGACTCCTGGGGGAAGGATATTGCAAAATCTCCATTCCCTCCAGACTCCTGGGGGAAGGATACTGCAAAATCTCCATTCCCTCCAGACTCCTGGGGGAAGGATATTGCAAAATCTCCATTCCCTCCAGACTCCTGGGGGAAGGATATTGCAAAATCTCCATTCCCTCCAGACTCCTGGGGGAAGGATACTGCAAAATCTCCACTCCATCCAGACTCCTGGGGGAAGGATATTGCAAAATCTCCATTCCCTCCAGACTCCTGGGGGAAGGATATTGCAAAATCTCCATTCCCTCCAGACTCCTGGGGGAAGGATATTGCAAAATCTCCATTCCCTCCAGACTCCTGGGGGAAGGATATTGCAAAATCTCCATTCCCTCCAGACTCCTGGGGGAAGGATATTGCAAAATCTCCATTCCCTCCAGACTCCTGGGGGAAGGATATTGCAAAATCTCCATTCCCTCCAGACTCCTGGGGGAAGGATACTGCAAAATCTCCACTCCATCCAGACTCCTGGGGGAAGGATACTGCAAAATCTCCACTCCATCCAGACTCCTGGGGGAAGGATATTGCAAAATCTCCATTCCCTCCAGACTCCTGGGGGAAGGATATTGCAAAATCTCCATTCCCTCCAGACTCCTGGGGGAAGGATATTGCAAAATCTCCATTCCCTCCAGACTCCTGGGGGAAGGATATTGCAAAATCTCCATTCCCTCCAGACTCCTGGGGGAAGGATACTGCAAAATCTCCACTCCATCCAGACTCCTGGGGGAAGGATACTGCAAAATCTCCACTCCATCCAGACTCCTGGGGGAAGGATATTGCAAAATCTCCATTCCATCCAGACTCCTGGGGGAAGGATATTGCAAAATCTCCATTCCCTCCAGACTCCTGGGGGAAGGATATTGCAAAATCTCCATTCCCTCCAGACTCCTGGGGGAAGGATACTGCAAAATCTCCATTCCCTCCAGACTCCTGGGGGAAGGATATTGCAAAATCTCCATTCCCTCCAGACTCCTGGGGGAAGGATACTGCAAAATCTCCATTCCCTCCAGACTCCTGGGGGAAGGATATTGCAAAATCCCCATTCCCAACACACTCTGGGACCAGCCAGAGGTGGTATTTACCGGTTCCCCGAACTACTCAAAATTCCCACTACCGGTTCTCCAGAACTCGTCAGAACCTGCTGAATTTCACCCCTGAAGGTGATACTAGGACGGCAAAACTGGTGAAATAATATTTGTACACTTTCAAAACGGAAGAGAGTGTTGGAATTCAAATGTGACTTTTTATTTTAAAAAACAACAACCATACATTACTGGCTTCTTCCACTATTCAGCTGTGGTGGTTATTCTAATGAAGTTCAAAATGAGATAATTAGTTTCTGGGTCTCTTTGTGATTCTCAAACATGAAATCACTTTGATTCAGAGTCCCTTTTGATACGTGGTGCGATTTTTGAACTCTATGAATTGCCAGGGCCTTCCTTTCAGAATCGCCAAGTTTGGTCGTCCTGTTACGCAAAGTAAACTCAGTCATTGTGCTGCTATTGAGAGAACACCATGTTTTTGGAAAATAAAAGTGTGTATGGTGGGATACAGTTAAAGTTAGGATGAGGATGTTGATTAGTGGTGGGATTCAAATAAATTAACAACCGGTTTTCTGACCTAAGGACCAGCTGGATAGGCGGGGCTTGGTGGTCATGTGATTGGGTGGGCGTGGCCAACTCAAGGTCACTCAGGTCGATGGGCGCTTCGCCTTAGCTGTGACAATGTAATAAGGGTTAACCGGAGAGGCAGTTTCTGTAAGCAGGTCAATAAAGATTAGGCTAGAAACAACACCAGAATGTTTCCTTCCTGCCTTCCTTACAGGATTAGCCCTGTAAAGTAGAAAAAAATAAAAGGAGATTTCTTCCAACAACCGGTTCTCTGAGCTGCTTAGAAAGTTAACAACCAGTTCTCCTGAATAGGTGCGAGCTGGCTGAATCCCACCACTGGTGTTGATGTAATATTTACGTGGAGGCCACTTGTACTGGAGTTCTCAATTTATAATAGCAATAGCACTTAGACTTATATGCCGCTTCACAGTGCTTTGACAGCCCTCTCTAAGCGATTTACAGAGTTAGCATCTTGTCCCCAACAATCATTTTACCTACCTTGGAAGGATGGAAGGCTGAGTCAACCTTGAGCCTGGTGAGATTCGATCTGCCAAACTGCTGGCAGCCGGTGATCAGCAGAAGTAGCCTGCAGTACTGCACTCTAACCACTACGCCCCTGTGGCTCAATAGTTGGTTTAGTGACCGTTCGAAGTTACAATGGCAAAGAAAAAGTGACCTACGACCGTTTTTCACACTCATGACCATTGCAACATAAATAAATAAAATAAAAAAATCTGTAGCCGTGCAGAATCTAAAATTGTACTTCCTCTTAGAATCTGCTTGTTTCTCTCTGTTGAGATTTAAAAAATTTGCTATGGATCTCAGCCTTGAAATTATTTCTGAGCAGAAAATATAACCAGTCGTTTGCACATTTAGAATGCAGGTGTTGGTTCTCAAATAGGCAGGAGATAGGAATAAGTTATTGTATACGGAGAAATTTTCATCAAAAAACAGGGGAAAGAAAGCTGAACCGGGCAAAAATGCCTGTATGTATGTATCTATACATGTATGTATGTATGTATGTATGTATGTATGTATGTAAATATGTATCTATACATGTATGTATGTATGTATGTATGTATGTATGTATGTATGTATGTATGTATCCTAGTCCAATTCTTTGTGAAGTGATGACTTTCAAACATGGTGATTATGAAAGAAATGGTCAGATTACTTCAGGGGGGTAATTTATGATTTTTATAGGTGAACCAAAGCATCTTTAGCTGCTCCTTCATTTTGTTCTTCTTCTTTCTTCTCCCCCTTTTTTAAACCCATAAATGACACGGAAACCAATGTTTTTTATGGTTCCATTCTAAATGCCATCTCCTTGAATGCCAGCTGATTATGTGGCATTCGAGGCACCTGGACTTTTCAGAAGCAAATACTGTTCCAGAGAAGCCAATTTAAAATGGAAATCTCCTTCGACAATTCATATAACGGAAGAAGAAGGCTACTCTAATAGTTTTTACAAAGTAAAAGCAACTTCATTGACCCTAGTCATTTTCTAATTCTGAAAAGCTGAATGCCAGACCTCACTTGATGATAGTATTTATACCGTTGCAAAGTCCAAGGTGGTTTAGACATACAAATGCCTTGCTAAGCATTCTGAAGGAAGGACAAGATGCAGTGGATGGAAACTAAACAAGGAGAGATCCAACCTAGAACTAAGAAGAAATTTCCTGGCAATTAAAGCAATTAATCAGTGGAATGACTTTCCTCCAGAAAGTGTGGGTGAAAAAGATGATTAGGAGGCTAAAATATAAAGAATGGTTGCTGGAACTGAGTATGTCTAGTTTAATGAAAAGAAGGACTAGGGGAGACATGATAGCAGTCTTCCACTATCTCAGGGACTGCCACAAAGAAGAGGGAGTCAAACTATTCTCCAAAGCACCTGAGGGCAGGACAGGAAGCAATGGGTGGAAACTAATCCAGGAGAGAAGGAACTTAGAACTAAGGAGAAATTTCCTGACCGTGAGAACAATTAATCATGAAACAACTTACCTCCAGAAGTTGTGGAGGATTTTAAAGAAGAGACTGAACAACCATTTGTCTGACATGGTATAGGATTTTCTGCCAGAGCAGAGGGTTGGACTAGAAGACCTCCAAGGTCCCTTCCGACTCTGCTATTTAGCTCTGTTCTGTCTGAAATACTTTTGATGCTTTTGACATGAGATACATTCTTGAAAACATTGTGCCATATATTTAATAAAATCACATGCATAACCAAACAGAGAAACATAAACGTATTGTAGAATGTTTTCAAGAATATATCTCATTTCCTACAATTGTAGGAGCAGCTGTGAGATGAGCATAATGTTAACCTGGTTGGAACTTCCTTTCTCGTTTTTAATTTCCACGCTATGAGGGTATCACAAACACGACACAACCTGGAGGTTTCTCCATACAAGAGCAGCTGTCATTTCTACAAATGACCTCCCATCCTCATGTTCTTTTCAGTGTTCCTTTCCCCTTGAAGTAATATACAGCAGACACTCACAGTTGCCGGGTCATGCGTGACCTTCAGCTGTCATTTTGTGATCTGAAGGATATGTGAAGTCTTCAAGAGAAATCAAAGAATAATGTTGGCCATCCCAACCTTAAAAAAAAAACACCTTCTGACAATCTGCTCATTTCTATGTGTCTTCCCTTCATACAGTTTGTTCTGACCCCCCTCGTCCCACACCAACACACACTCTGAGCCAAAGATAAGTTACGGCATTTAATTAGCAAACCGGCACGGGCAAGCATGGGCAGCAGTCCAGCACGGATAAGGCTTGGCAGCAATCCAGCCTGCCAAGCTCACAGTAATGTTCTCTGACATTCGTTCCTGCGTTGACTTCTGCAAGAGGGGCGTGTGCACAAGCAGTCTTTTTATAGTCTGGAGAGGAGCCTAATGACCACCAGCTGAGTACAATTACCTCCTGTAACTGTGCAACTGTTCTTGACGCCTAGTAGCTCTTCGGTGCCGTGCATCCAGGAACAACTCACTGCTGGCGTCCGGCTCACTCTCCCTTGTCTCCTCCCCACTGGTCCAAGGCTCAGGTGCCTCCTGGTGGCCAACCAGACTCTCTGCGCCCTGTTCGGAGTCGGAACCCTGTCCACGGTCCTCCACATCCTCCAGAGCTGACTCATTGGGCCCCTCGCTGTCGGAGTCTGGTGGCAGCTCCAACGGCTCCTGCTGGGCCACAACACAGTTTAAAAGTCTATTCAAGTCTCTTGAAAAACACAGAAACGTAGAAAACAAATTCACCCGGGACTCTCAAGATTTCACCCTCCAGTTTCAGAAACACAACACAAGCTTCAGAGGTCCAGGCATTCTGTGGCAATAATTTTAGGGGATGTTCACTGCCCAAACAGCCTGATCTTTATGGCCCTTAAACCGTATTTGCCCATCTTCCACTGGTATGAAGAATTGTCTTGCGAATAAAAGTACATCATCTCTGGTTTAATTAAGCTGCACTTTGCCAGATGTCCTTGTGTGAAAAGCTTGTCTTTTACGGGCAAAGCAGGTTTTTACAGGGGCCTCTTTTTGGCAAAATACATACTTTCCATCTCATCTAATTTGTATAGAAAATTCATTAGCAGAGAAGTCCATTGAAGGCATCTGTTAGGAGTTAATGGAGAACAACTGCCTGAGTTCAGCTGAATTTTAATTAAAATAATTTAAAACTTCTAATGGATCTGTTAAATAGAAATTAATGCGATCATTACATAAATTACATAAATCAAAATGGAGCCGGGGACTTGGGGGAAAACTCGCATAGCTTTGGTTATTCGTGGGCTAAATGAAAAAAAAAAAAGCCTTTTGGCAGGGTAGTTTTGGGTAAAAAAACAGAAAAGAAAAAATGTCTAAGACAAGGCTTACAGTCAGGTGAATGTATAGAGAACTGAACTGCAGCCTAAGGATTCAATTAAATATGATATGGGAGAATTCTAATTAAAATCTGCATTAATCAAAATTGTAGCTATGGAGACAGGAGTCAAGGGACACGCAGGTTCACAGGGATGGATTTTTTTTCCTCCCATTTTAAAAACTGTCCCTTAAAAAGTAGAAATTGAGGGGAAAAAATTAACCCTTTGTAAAGTGTCTGTATTTTTTTATTCAGAAGACAGATATTCAGAAATCATTTTTTTTTCTAAATTAAAAAAATGTTTTAGTTCCCACATTCTGATCCTATCTTTCCTCCCTAGGTTGGATTATTGTTTCTTTGAAAAATCTCGTTGAGAATCTCGTTGTATAATCTTATCTTGTTTACTCACAAGCATGCCTCACCCACTTAGGCCCTTCAAGCTTTGAAAAACTCTTTTGTATTAAATGCTGCAATGTTTTCAGAGTTTGAAAAAGGAGAGATCATATTTTTTTTCTGGTGGGAGACATATTTATCTTCAATTATGAATATCTGTCTATCATTTATCTATCTCTATCATCTGTCTGTCTGTCTGTCCGTCCGACCGACCGACCGTCCGTCCATCCATCCATCCATCCATCCATCCATCCATCCATCCATCCATCCATCCATCCATCTATCTATCTTCTCTATTATCTCTCTCTATATATCTCTCTATCATCTATCTATCTCTGTCTATCTATATCTATAATCTATCTATCTCTATCGTCTATCTAGCTATCGTCTATTTATCTATCATCTATCTATCTATCTATCTATCTATCTCTATCTATCTATCTATCTATCTATCTATCTATATCTATCATCTATCTATCATCAATTTATAATATCTATCTATCTATCTATCTATCTATCTATCATCTCTATCTATCATCTATCTATCGTCTATCTATCTATCTATCTATCTATCTCTATCTATCTATCTATCTATCTATCTATCTATCTATCTATCTATCATCTATCTATCTATCTATCTATCTATCTATCTATCTATCTCTATCATCTATCTATCTATCTATCTATCATCTATCTATCATTAATTTATAATATCTATCTATCTATCTATCTATCTATCTATCTATCTATCTATCTATCTATCTATCATCTCTATCTATCATCTATCATCTATCTAAGATAGATAGATAGATAGATAGATAGATAGATAGATAGATAGATAGATAGATAGATAGATAGATAGATAGTGAGTGAGTCACCCCTGGTAAGCCCCAATTATGGGAGGAAACTAACTGCTTCCATCATCTGTCAATAGGCTCGTCACAAGAGTCCATCACGACAGAAACCCAATATTTTTACTGTTGCCTTTGTTAGCACAAATAAAAAACATATATATATACCATTCAAAGTTACAATGGAACTGAAAAAAGTGACTTATGACTGTTTTCACAGTTTAGACTTTTGCAGCATCCCCTTGATCATGTGATCAAAATTCAGATGTTTGGCAATTGGTTCATATTTATTACCATGGCTGTGTCCCAAGGTTAAGTGATTCTCTTTTGCAACCTTCTGACAAGCAAAGTCAATGGGGAAGCCCGATTCATTTAACAACTGGGTTACTAATTTATCAAACTGCAGTGATTCCCTTGACAACTATGGCAAGAAAGGTTGTAAAATCAGGCAAATCTCACTTAATAAATGACACACTTAACAACATAATTTTTGGCTGCTTGCCCAGGCTTTCAATTAGTCTGAGCGGCTGCTCTTAGTTTCCCTCTCAGCTGGTGCTTTTGCTGTGTGGTTTTGACTTTTTTTTTTAAAAAAAGGGGGGGGATGGCTGTTTTAAGTTTTCTGTCTTATTTTAGTGATTCCTGGTACTGTCCTTTTGGGGTGTAGTTTCCTTACTCATTTTGAAAGCCTCTAGTGTTGGAGCACCTACAACATCTGAAGGCAAGCTATTCCATTGGTTGATTGGTCTCACTCTTAGGAAATTTCTCCTTAATATTGGTTGCTTCTCTCTTTGGTTAGTTTCCATCCATTGTTTCTTGTCATGCCAATTGTGGTCATAAGTTGAGGGCTGCCTCTCCTGGCTGAGAATGTTGGCTCCAACCAGGAGAAAAATTCAGTTTCAGTTTCTAGCTACCTTTTGGAAAGCCACCTCTGAGCCAGTGTCAAAGTGGAAAGCATAGGGACGTCAACATAAAATAAGGCTCAGGACCATCACTTTCAAAAACCAGGACCAAAACAGCTACAGAGCAAAAGGGAAAAGCCAAGAGAAACAAATTATTCTAAAGAGGTAGTTTAAAGAAGGGAATCTTATGGCTTTCCAGATGTTGCTAAACTGCAGCATCTTTCACCCTGGGCTGTGATGTGATAATTGCTGGGATGATGTTCAGCAACATCTGGAAGACACACAGCAGCAGATTGAAGCAAAGAAAAACATTTTCTTACGTGCTTAAAAGGCCAAAAGGAAAGTGTTAGATCAATCTTTCCAGGAAAAAAAGGCTATTCATAACCAGAGCACATGTACATGGAGTGATTAGATTCATTTTATGAAACAGCAACCTTGGAAGGCAGCTTAAATTCCAATAAAGGAGAATATTTGTAGCTCAGGGTTGAAATGATTGGTCCTTGGTGTTTCCTGGGCTTTGTTGTTTTCTGTTGTGGCCCGCCAGCTGCCAGTGGAGCTGGTGGCAGACTCGGACGATGAGGAGGTTGGCGAGGAACTTGGACCAGTTCTAGAGCCTGGGGAAGGCTCTGATGGGTGCTAGGTGTTGGATGCAGAGATAGAGCCAGGGCTGTCAGACATTTCCCTGCCACCAGAGAGGCAGCTGCCTTTGGAGGCTGATATGAGTGAGGAGGAAGAACAGCTGGGGCCTGTTCCAGATGCACGTATGCGCAGAGCAGTTAGGAGAGGTGAACAACAGTGGACAAGGAGTTGACTTGGGAAGCAAAGCACACGTGGATCAGTGGTGGGTTTCAAAAAAATTTCAAACCTACCCTGTAGGTGTGGCCTCCTTTGTGGGGGTGGCTTGCCGGCCATGTGACCTGGTGGGAGTGGCTTGCTGGCCATGTGTTTTCTTTCTCTCTCTCTCTCTCTCTCTCTCTCTCTTTCCTTCCTTTTGTCTCGCTGTCCCTTTTTCCTTTTTTTCTTTCATCTCTCTCTCACTTTTTCTTTTTTCTTTTTTTCTTTTTTTCTTTTTTTCTTTTTTTCTTTTTTTCTTTTTTTCTTTTTTTCTTTTTTTCTTTTTTTCTTTTTTTCTTTTTTTCTTTTTTTCTTTTTTTCTTTTTTTCTTTTTTTCTTTTTTTTCTTTATTTCTTTCTTTCTCTTTCTCTCTCTGTGGGAGTCTGTGTGTGTGTGTGTCAGTAGTGGGTTTCAAAATTTTTTGGAACCTCTTCTGTAGGTGTGGCCTGCTTTCTGGATCCACTGGTGGAACCTCTTCTAACCGGTTCGGTAGATTTGACGAACCGGTTCTACCGAACTGGTGCGAACTGGCAAGAACCCACCTCTGACGTGGATGCTGAATGGCCCTTCCCTGGCTGGGGAATAAATAGAAGGAAAGGGGAGTGATTGTCATAGGAGGCAACAGTTCGTATTTCTGAAGATTTTGCTCATTGTGTTTCATGCCACAGAGACTGCTTGCCAGAACTTAATGTGTAGCCTTTCGGCTGGGAGCTCACGGCCTTGCAAGGAACTTTGCAGGATTCTTGCCTGGACTTTTCAGTGGGTGAATGCAATTAATTCACAAGAGGTAAATATAGAAGCGGGGTTTGTGACAAGGAGTCTGTTTCTTGCTTCTACTAAGGCTGGGTCAGAACATTTTCTGGCAGACATTTCATTACAGCGCTGATGACGTTACCTAGTTTGGCCAATGAAACATCTGCAAGAAAACAACCATGCTCAGAGAGCAACCCGTCAAATCTTAAGTTTTTTGGGGTGGACGATAGCCTTTTCTTAACCCTGCTCCAAATACCATAGCTATGGCTTGGTAGATTCAAAACCAGTTGGGTTTTTCTTCTGGGTAAACTGCAAAGAATGGCAACATAATAAGATGCAAATGACTAAGGACTCATTTTCTCTGATAACCATCAGAATAACAGTCAAACCTTTTCCTTGGCTGATAAGTTGCTGATGAAAGAAATGTCCTTCTGGGTTCGGCTCCAAGTGGGGAAGAAGACACTGGAGACATGGAGGCTGCTTGGAAAGATGGTTTATTGGTGGACAGGACCACATGGCTTGAGCCCTGAACAGAAAAGGTGATCACATGCTTCAATGTTGGTGGAGAAGAAGAGAAGGGCCGAAGGAGGGGCTTGCTAGGCTTTTTATAACGTGTTTAGTCCCACCTCTCTGTTTCCTGTTCCTGCGTAAGAAATGTATTCTGATTGGTTGTCAGACTCCCATAGGGCCATGCAGGGGCAACTCTCTAGGCTGTGTTTTGAATCCAGGTTTGGTTGAGTTCTCAGATGCCATGTGGTCAGTTGAGTAAAGGGCCAATATTATCATGCCTTTACTCCCATCCCCCCTGGGGCTGCAGTGGAGAAGTCTTTATTATGTAAAATGGACTAGCTTGGCCTTCTTAATGGCCCATTAACAGTGGGGATGGGCAGGAAGCTTTTCTGTCTTTTAAAACATGTTTCTTTCTTTTCATATCCAGAGAAATATTCTGCCTTTTCAATATTTCCTAGGATATTTCCCTTTTCTGGGAGAGGGCTGGGTGATAACTTCCCACATTGCTTCTTAGGCCAGATTTATCTTTCAAAAATAAACCCCCTTCCACAATGTGCTACGATCAAGGGAGTAAAATTTGAGTGCGCACAGAGCTAAGAGCAGAGTGTTGAGTTTGCTGAAGGTCACAAGGAGAGTCGATTGTCCCCTTATAGCCAACCTGCTCCTTTTTTTTCTCATTCCAGTCACTTCTCCTCGTCGAATGTTTATCTTGTAGTCTTTTTTCCCACATGGCTTTCTACTCCGCGTGTAAAAACATTTGAAGATGACAGACATTCTCCTTCTGAGTGCAAGGTCAAGTTTAATGTTCGGCAAGCAAAAACAGGGAGCTTGATTTAGGTCATTCCCACATTCTGAAGAAGGCGCTCTTGTTACGGCTGGTAACACTGGGAATATGAAAAATGAGGTGGAATCCAGTAGGGAAGTAACGAGAGAGTATCCATAATGCCACCTTTCAGCTTTGAGCGTTCTGTTTTCATTTTCTTTTTGAACGTTTCACATAAGAGGATATTGCTTTCACTTCTACTTTGTCATATTTGGAAACCACATCAGAAGTGTTGAAGGGCTAATTGACAGCACCAGGCACCGATGCCAAGATGTGGCTGCTTGCATTATTACTGCCAAATGGGATTGTATACCGTGCGGTTGGCTTAAACCCTACCTGTGTGAGATACGATCCTAATTTTTTTCCCCTCCAAACATGGCTTGGCAAAGTCAAGATTATTTCTGGAGAAGGCAGAAGGAACACACAGGTGGAATCAACTTTGAAAATTCCTTAAGGTTTGCAAGTTTTATTTAAAACTAGCTGATAACCTGGCGTTACCCGAGTATTTATTTATAGGGGGAAAATGTCTGGACCAAACATAATTTCTAATGTCCGTTCCCAAACTTCCGGTTTGCCCATAGGGCCAGGTTTTTGCATTCCGGAGGCTTCAGGGAAGCTTCTGAAGCTTCTGGAGGGCCTCCTGGGGTGGGGGGAGACTGTTTTCGCCCTCCCCAGGCTCCTTTAAAGCCTCTGGAGCCTGGGGAGGGCGAAAAATGGCTTTAAAAAAGGCTGAACTCAGCTGGCCCTTTGTTGCTCATCTTTGTTGCTCTTCTCTGCACTCTTTCTAGAGTCTCCACATCTTTTCTACATCGTGGGGACCAAAATTGGATGCAGTATTCCAAGTGTGGCCTTACCAAGGCATTAATAAAGTGGTATTAACACTTTGCGTGATCTTGATTCTATCCCTCTTTTTATGCAGCCTAGAACTGTGTTGGCTTTTTTGGCAGCTGCTGCCCACGGCTGGCTCCTATTTAAATGGTTGTCCACTAGGACTCCAAGATCCCTTTCACAGTTACTACTATTGAGCAAGGTACCACCTATACTGTACCTGTGCATTTAAATTTAATTACAATACCATAATTCCCCAGGTATCTAATAAATTTAGAGTGATGCTCAAAACCTACGGTGAGGAGACCACAGATAGAATAAACATCTTCTGTAGATATCCATTTGGTGTCCCTGTCTTTTTTGAAGGGAAAAAGGAATCGAATCCCTACTCGGAGCTGGTCAGAGAATTCTAAGATAAAAATCTTGATTGACAGATTTTAGGAGAGATTAAATTAGCATAGCGGTAAAAAGAAATAACAGGGAAATCCTCCTCAGGCTTTCTACTGTTCAGTTATAGAAAAGGATGTTGCATATTAATATCATTTCTCCTGAAGCGGTCTTTTCATTCATAGAAGACAGAGAAAATATAGTCATAATAAATCTTGTCTCCGGCTTAGGAGACAGGATTAGGTTATCCTCTTTTAATGCCATTTAATATCAGATGAGTGCTGTGCTCTCTGAAAAGGAATAATATAATAGATGGGGGTGGAGAAGGATGGTTGGTTCTAAAAGAGAGTTTGAAGTGGACAATTGTCTGAAAGGCCTCACAAGAAAATGATATTTTAGCAGAAAGTTTAAAGATGCATTTAAACTGTTCAAAAGAGCAAGTGAGACTTTATGCCACTGGTGTTAAGAATATAGAAGTGTATTAGGAATACACACTCACACATACACATACACATATTCCTATATATTCTGACACACTATATATATAGTGTCCAATTACTATATATAAAGTGTGTGTATATGTTATTGTTAGTTGCGAAGTCATGTCCGACCCATCGTGGCTCCATGGACAACATTCCTCCAGGCCTTCCTGTCCTCTACCATCCTCTGGAGTCCATTTAAGCTCATACCGACTGCTTTGGTGACTCCATCCAGCCAACTCATTCTCTGTTGTCCCCTTCTTCTTTTGACCTCAATCTTTCCCAGCATTAGGCTCTTCTCCAGTGAGTCCTTCCTTCTCATTAGGTGGCCAAAGTATTTGAGTTTCTTCTTCAGGATCTGGCCTTCTAAAGAGCAGTCAGGGTTGATCTCCTCTAGGACTGACCAGTTTGATTGCCTTACAGTCCAAGGGACTCACAGGAGTCTTCTCCAGCACCATAATTCAAAGGCCTCAATTCTTTGGCGCTCAGCCTTTCTTGTGGTCCAACTTTCACAGCCATACAACTTTCATAGCCAAACCATAGCCTTGACTAGACACACTTGTGTTGGCAGGGTGATGTCTCTGCTTTTTAGTATGTTGTCTAGATTTGCCTCCCCAGGAGCAAGCGGCTTTTAATTTCTTGGCTACAGTCCCCATCTGCGGTGATCTTGGAGCCCAGGAAAATAAAATCTGTCACTACCTCCATTTCTTCCCCATCTATTTGCCAGGAATTGAGAGGGCTGGATGCCATGATCTTAGTGTGTATACATATACTG
Organism: Thamnophis sirtalis; assembly: GCF_051295495.1. Classification (NCBI taxonomy): domain Eukaryota; kingdom Metazoa; phylum Chordata; class Lepidosauria; order Squamata; family Natricidae; genus Thamnophis; species Thamnophis sirtalis. The sequence goes on from NW_028261390.1 coordinate 10,981,148, forward strand.
TATATAGGAAGTTGGCCATGGTGAGTTGGCCATAGAAAGTTGGCCATGATGAGTTCGCCATAGGAAGTTGGCCATAGTGAGTTGGCCATAGGAAGTTGGCCATGATGAGTTGGCCATAGGAAGTTGGCCATGGTGAGTTGACCATAGGAAGTTGGCCGTGGTGAGTTGGCTATGGGAAGTTGGCCATGGTGAGTTGGCCATGGTGAGTTGGCTTTGGCAAGTTGGCTATGGGAAGTTGGCCATGGTGAGTTGGCCATAGGAAGTTGGCCATGGTGAGTTGGCTTTGGCAAGTTGGCTGTGGGAAGTTGGCCATGGTGAGTTGGCCACGGTGAGTTGGCCATAGGAAGTTGGCCATGGTGAGTTGGCTTTGGCAAGTTGGCTATGGGAAGTTGGCCATGGTGAGTTGGCCATAGGAAGTTGGCTGTGGTGAGTTGGCCATGGCAAGTTAGCTATGGTGAATTGGCCATGGGAAGTTGGCTATGGTGAGTTGGCTGTGACAAGTTGGTTGTGGCTAGGTGGCAATGGTGAGTTGTCCGTGGCAAGTTGGCCATGGTGAGTTGTTCATGGCACGTTACCTGTGGTGAGTTGGCCATGCCAAGTTGGCCATGGCCATGGCCAATCTAGTGAAGAATGTAGGGGGGAGTGTTCTAGCTCAGGTAGCAACATTTCTAGGGCTGACTCTGAGCATCGTAATGCAAGTCCTGTTGTCATCTGCAAAATACAGGTGGACTGAATGGTAGGCTGAAAAATATTGCAGGGTGATCAACTTTGAAGCACTTCTGAGATACATTTCTGCACCTGTTGTGGGAATAACAGCAACACTATAAGATGTAATTGTGCAAAGTGGGTGAAAACATCTAACGTGTTATAAAGTTTCTTGAATTTGGAGGGAATATTTTTTTCCTTTAAAATTATGCTAAGCTTATATTGGGACTTCTTGTGCAATATAGGTAATCTTCAATTTAGGACCACAACTGAGTCCAGAACTTCTATTACTAAGCAAGATGGTTGTTAAGTTAAGTCATGCCTCATTTTACAACCTCTTTGGCCACAGCTGTTAAGTGAAATACATAGTTTTTAAAGGAATCCGGCTTTCCATTGACTTGTTCTCCATTTATGACTTCCTAGCTGGCTTGTAATAAAATATGAAGTTTCAGGGAAACAACTGAAGCAATCATTTTTGACTTTCTCTTTCCGCTTTACCACATTTGAAAGAAAATGGATGGGCGCAAACTAATCCAGAAAAACAAACACATGGAAATACAGGGCACTCGTAGTATTCTGAAATAGAAGTAAGTTTGATTAGAAGACTTTTGTGGCATTTTATTAGGTTTGAAATCGCTTCATAGATGCTTAAGTTTTCAGGTGTTTGAATTAATAGTTCGGGAATAAAACAGGTGTAACCCTTCAGAAACTGTCTGATTGCAGCCACTGATCGTGCGAAACTGTCATGGGGTTCAATTTTTTTTTTTTTACTACCAGTTCTATGGGCATGGCCTGGTGGGCATGACTTGGTGGGTGTGGCAGGGAAGGATACTGTAAAATCTCCATTCCCTCCCCACTCCAGGGGAAGGATACTGCAAAATCCCCATTCCTTCCTGATCAGCTGGGACTCGGGAAGCAAAGAATAGATGCGGGTGGGGCCAGTCAGAGGTGATAATTACCGCTTCTCCGAACTACTCGAAATTTTGGCTACTGGTTCTCCAGAACTGGTCAGAACCTGTTGAATAACCAAGGTGGCGCAGTGGTTAAATGCAGCACTGCAGGCTACTTCAGCTGACTGCAGTTCTGCAGTTCGGCTGTTCAAATCTCACCGGCTCAGGGTTGACTCAGCTTTCCATCCTTCCAAGGTGGGTAAAATGAGGACCTGGATTGTTGTTGGGGGCAATATGCTGACTCTGTAAACCACTTAGAGAGGGCTGAAAGTCCTCTGCTAACTAACTGCTAACTAATAACATCTCGGTGCGAACTAAGAAAAATAACTTCTACGACAAAGTTTTATCCCTGCTTTAGTTCTTCTTCCAGCATTGTGAGCTTTCTCGCATTTTCCAAGAATCCCATAAACAGCTAAACATTTATTTGAAAGAGTAAAAAGAAAAACATCTTTATTACTGGCAGCTGAATATAGGGAGCGGTGTTCTTAATTTTATTTTCCTTCAATCTTACATCCTTTTCAATTTTCTGTGAAGGTCAACGTTTTTTTCCACCTTTAATAGTTACAGATAACAAATAACAAAGCTACACTACTTCCAACATATTTTTCTACTTTAGAAATGATTTGGAGTGTCTTAGAATTAAAACTGAATTGAGGACAATGTCACCTGCCCTTTAGACCCTGATTTTCTTCATCCAAACTTAGGGGATGCAGTCTTCTTTCTAATTAGTTCCCTGGTTATTTGGTTGTATTATTTCATTTTCTTCTCCATGTGATGTTTTAGTGGAGAATTTGAGTATATGTTCACAAAGGGTAGCCTTTCTTAGCTTCTTTTTTTAACTCAATATCCTTTTTGCACTTACGTGTTTCTAAGTACTGAACATCCAATTATTCTGAAGGTGAGAGATGTGGTATTATAGCACACGATAGATAAATGTCCATTACAGAGATAGAAATTGGACTTGAAAAGCTTCTTTCTGAGTGTTCCAACCTTGTTTCTTAAAAGTTATTGAGTACGCAACTCATCTCATTGAATAGGATCAATTCTAGGCTACGAAAACCCTGTTGGAAGGAAGTATATCCTATTGCATCCTGTTGTAATATTCTTTCTGACATTTGTTTTGGAGACAAAGAGTTTGAGAGCTGAAGTATTTGGCATTTTGAATCAGGCAAGAAGCTCCTTACAAATCCTGTGTTTATTGGCCAAGTGTGATTGGACACACATGGAATTTGTCTTTGGTGCATAAGGTCTCAGTGTGCATAAGGAGAATAAAACACATTCATCAAGAATAAAAAGTTGCAACACTTAGTGATACTCAAGGTTACTAATAAGCTATCAAATCGTATTAGGAAGCAATTAAAAACAATAAAAATTGAAAGATACAAGCAACATGGTTATAATAACAAGTTGGAAGAGATAGATACTAGTAAGGAAGAGAAGAAGAATAGTAATACAATCTTAGTAAATTATTTGACGGTGTGTTGTGGGAATTATTTGTTTAGCAGAGTGATGGCATTCGAGGGAAAACTGTCCTTGTGTCTAGTTGTTCTGGTGTGCAGTGCCCTATAGCGTCCTTTTGAGGGTAGAAGTTGAAACAATTTATGTCCAATTTATGTGAGGGGTCAGTAGATATTTTCACAGCCCCCTTTTTGACTCCTGCAGCATACAGGTCCTCAATGGAAGGCAGGTTGGTAGCAATTGTTTTTTTCTGCAGTTCTAATTATCCATGCTATGAATGTCCTTTCCCAGAGCTGGATGGGCCACAACAAGAAAGACAAAGAAGAGGGTGGGTCAATCTATTCTCCAAAGCACCTGAAGGTGGCTCAGGAAGCAATGGATGGAAACTAATCAAGAAGAGAAGCAACCTAGAAGTAAGGAGAAATTTCCTGACAGTGGAAACCATTAACCAGTGGAACAAGTTGCCTTCAGAAATCTTGGGTGTTTCATCACTCTAGGTTTTTAACCTGGACTATTTAAATGCATTTGGATAGCCCAGAAGAGTAGAGGGTCTCCTGCTTGTGCAAGGGGTTGGGCTAGAAGACCTCCAAGGTCTCTTCCAACTCTATTATGTTATTCTGTCTTTGAATGCTCCCTGAAGTATTATAAAGTAGAACATTTGCTGAAAATTATGTGGTTTCCCAGCCAACACCTGACATCAACTACATCCAGAATACATGGGTGTTCTGAATCCCAACCAACAAATTTAATGTCACCCCAAGCATTCCATATAAATCTATCAGCAAATACAGGAAATAACCAAGAGGCCATTGCACATTCCTGTATAATTCCCTGCTCAGGGTTCAACTATTTGCGAAGCATTCTAATATATTTTCACCCATGTTTATTCTCATGAAATGCCACCTATTCTTATCACATTAAGCAGCCATCCTTCAACTTCATACTAATACAAACTTCCCATAATTTAGAATCATTAATTCTTTTTTTTAAGTGCACACGTAATTTTTTTTTATCACATTTATTTCTAAAAGGGCAAAAATATGGTCTTCCTCCGATACCGGTATTAAGCCATCCAGCAATTCCCAAATATTACTTGTGGCACCTCTTGCACCCTTGTGATTAAAATCCTACCACACTTTTCACAGCATTTTCGACAAACCCATTCCCTGGAGTTTTCAGTCTTGCCAGTTTTCACTTTGGATAGAGGAACAATGGTAAAATTCTTTCAATTGCCAGGATGGCATAAGGATAAGGGAACAGGGATTGAATAGGATAGGATAGGAAATAGAATAGAATAGAATAATTGGCCAATTGTGATTAGTTTATTTTTATATATAGCAGTGATAGCTAACCTTTTTCTCCTTGCATGCCAAAATCATGTGCAAAATAGAGAGTGCGTACGTGTGCATTCCATAATGCAATGTGCCCCACCTCCCCATGCATGCGCGCAACCCCTCCCATGCCCCATTTTGGGCCTAGCAGTCCTCCCTGAAGCCTCCTGGGACCAAAAACATGGTGCAGGCCCCCGTGCACCCGCCCACGCTCCATTTTGGGCATAGCAGGCCTTCCTGAAGCCTCCTGCGACCAAAAATGGGGCACATGGGGGACCCCACACACACATGCGTGTCTCCCACATGTGCAGCAGAGACCCTAAAATCAGCTGGCCGGCGGGAGGCACGTACACATGCGTGGTGGCACTGAGCTGGGTGGCAGCTCATGTGCCTGCAGAGTGGGCTCCTTGTACCACCTATGAAACGTGTGCCATAGGCTCGCCATCAGGGATCTATAGCATTTATAGAACAGTCTTCCAGTACTTGAGGGGCTGCACAGAGAAGAGAGAATCCACCTATTCTCCAAAGCACCTGAGGGCAGGACAAGAAGTAATGGATGGCAGATCACTAAAGAGAGAATCAACCTAGAACCAAAGAGAAATGTCCTGGCAGCAAGAACAATTAATCAGTGCAATGCCTTGCCTCCTGAAGTTGTGGGTGTAGGACAGTGATCAGTTTTCTTACATCGTGCCAAATTGGGGGTGGGGAGGTGGAGGCTATCTCCCCGCCCACCTGCACATGCGGACGCAAACCCCCATGTGCATGTGTTGGCAATCCCCCCAGGCACTGGAGGATTTCCTGAAGCATGGGTGTGTGTGTGAAAATGGCCTCCCCCACCCCACCGCAGGCCCTCCAGAAGCCGAAAACGGATCGTTTCCGGACTTCCGGTTGGCTCATCGGGTCCGTTTTTGCCCTCCCCAGGCTTCAGGAAAGCCCCTGGAGGCTGGAGACGGGTGAAAAACAGTCCCAACGGGCCAACCGGAAGTTCAGAAATGATCTGTTTCCGACTTCCGGAGGGCCTTCAGTGGGGGGAGGCCATTTTCACCCTCCCCAGACTTCAGGAAAGCCTCTAGAAGCTGAGGAGGGCAAAAAAACCTCCTCCAATGGACCCACCAGAAGTTTGGGTACGAACTTGCAGTTGGCTCGTTGGGGCTGTTTTTCGCCCTCCCCAGCCTCCAGAGGCTTTCCTGAAGCTTGGGGAGGGCAAAAAATCAGCTGACCAGGGCTCACATGCGCGCTGGAGCTGACGACTGGCATGCCGCCAAATATGACTCCACAGGTGGCATACATTGCATAGGTTCGCCATCGCGGGTGTAGGATCTCCTGCCAGGGGGAGGAGGTTTGACTAGAAGGCCTCCAAGATCCCTTCAAGTTGTATTGTTCTATGTTCTATTTCATGAGCAAACCCCAACAATATTTTAAGATGTCTTAAACTGCACAATGTATTCCTGAAGTTTTAGGTATTTCAACATTCTTACAAGCATTTATGGCTTTGGGGGTTTTTTTTACATCATTTTTTAACCTTCAGCACTGTAGCTTCAATACTCATTTCAAATCCTCTCTTTGAGAAGTTCCAACATTCCTGCGCTTCAGTTTAAACCCCAATTCTTTTACTATTTTTATTTTCAGTTTTTCTTTCTTTCAATTTAAGTTTCTAGAGGCTTGTTGTTTATCTCTTTTCACCTAAATGTCTATGGAGATTCTCAGTCATACGGGTCACGGTTCTCTCAAAGGTAGAGAAAAAAATATCAGGTTTTTTTTTTCCCTCCCCTATACGGTGCTGGTTTCCCCAGTGACTGTGAGGCATAGAAAGGTAACTATGTTAAATAATGGGTTGTTTTTCTGCAGAAGAGATGAGAAGAAACTGTAATTTGATTGTTGCACTTTTAATGAGCAGTGCACAGCCTTTCGGGTTTGAAAGCAATGAAGCTACAGTATTTTCCCGTATCGAATGTGGGGGGAATGGATCTGAATGTAAGCAAACTAAATTTCCTTTTTAATAAATCAGATTTCCTTTGAAATGCAATAATTGCAAGAAAGAAAGAAAGAAAGAAAGAGAGAGAGAGAGAGAGAGAGAGAGAGAGAGAGAGAGAGAGAGAGAGAGAGAGAGAGAGAAAGAAAGATAGATAGATAGATAGATAGATAGATAGATAGATAGATAGATAGATAGATAGATAGATAGATAGATAGATAGATAGATAGGATGGATGGATGGATGGATGGATGGATGGATGGATGGATGGATGGATGGATGGATGGATGGATGGATATATGGATATGGATATGGATATGGATATGGATATGGATATGGATATGGATATGGATATAATAGATATAGATATAGATGATATAGATATAGATGATATAGATATAGATGATATAGATATAGATATAGATATAGATATAGATATAGATATAGATATAGATATAGATATAGATATAGATATAGATATAGATATAGATATAGATGATATAGAGATAGAGATAGAGATAGAGATAGAGATAGAGATATATAGATATAGATATAGATATAGATATAGATATAGATATAGATATAGATATAGATATAGATATAGATATAGATATAGATATAGATATAGATATAGATATAGATATAGATATAGATATAGATATAGATATAGATATAGATATAGATATAGATATAGATATAGCTGTATGTGTGGCTGTATGTGTGTGTGGGTTCCAGCATAACTCTGGAATGCCTCAAGTAATTTCAACCAAACAGATTACTTACTCTCTGGAAACAAATACTGTGGGGTAAGACACCTCTAAAGCCCCTCGGGGGTTTGTGTTCTGTTAAGATACAGCCTGTTGTGCCGTAAAATGCCTTCTACTGTACAGCGCTGTGGAGTTGGCATGGTAACGGCTTCACGGTACTCCACAAGGGGGCTCCCTCTGGTAAGGAGGAAAATCCAACATTAGAAATTGCAGTGACATTCATGGAAGGAAGATTGGGGTAAATAAATACCCCGGGCAGCGCCAGGGTTATCAGGTAGTTCCAAATAAAACCAAACTTGCTGAAGCAGTAGAGTTGCTACTCTACTGCTTTTTAAAACAAAACAAAAAACAAAACAAAAAAACTCAAAGGATGATCAATAAGGCTTTTCTGAGCATCTGTCTGCTGCTTGTTAATTAGTTCTAAGGCCAGGGAGAAGATATCTGGCAGCTAAAGGACGAAGCCTACTTAAGGAAGTCATGCCTATATAGAGTGGTTCAGGCAGACTGAAATCTATACCGCAGAAAGATTTGCATTTAGCATATCCCTCGGGTGTTGCGAACACATGAAAAACGGTACTATTTTGTGTTGTACGGCTCCGAAGACCACCTCTTACTCAGAAAAAGAGTCCTTTGGAGTTCATTAATGGTTCCCTAGTTTTTGAGAACATTAAGATGATGCCCCTCTAATTGCTTCCTGCTAGAAATATAAGCTTCTAGTGCTTCCCCTAATTCCTGAAGGAAGAGGTCACAGGGACCACCTTGGCATCTAACATGTTGTGGATTGGTTTGTCTGAAAAGATTTCCCAGATCTGGTGTCTTTTTTTTATTGCGCCCAGGCGGTGGTGGGCTTCATGTTTTGTTACCACCAGTTCACCGTGTGCACATGTGCCCGGCCTTCCGCGTATGTGCCCTGGCCTTCCGCATATGTGCCCGGCCTCAAAAACGTGCCTAAATAGGATGGCACAGAGCCAGGGTGGGTGGGCAGGCCTACTTGGGATTTCCGCTACCGGTTCGGGTGGAACCGGCTGAATACCACTTCTGCACCCAGACTGCACCTACTCCTATAAACCCCAAATCAATATGGTGACCCATGGAATGTCATTCCTTGCCCCCCAAAGGGCATCCAGCATCAACCTTCCTACATATGGGCGCTAAGATAGACACCTTAAGCAGTAGATAATATATCTAGCTGGAAAGTGAATGGTTGGGTTCTTGGTATTCTCTGAGTATGATGGTTTTCTCACAAATATTTCTAGGAGGGGTACTTCTAGGTATCCCTCCTAGAAGAATGAAGTATTTTAGGAAATATTAAAAAGGCAGAATATTATATTTCCCTGGATGAGAAAAGGAGAAACATGTTTCTAAAGACTGAAGCTCAGAGCCAATGTTCCCTGCCCCCCCAAGCAGATATTAAACAGATACTAAGCAGATACTAAGCCAAGGCCAGCTTTTAGAAATGCAGATTTGGTAACCCATTCAAGGATATTTTGAACAAAGGTAGAATGGTAGGATTAGCCCTCACCCAAGATCCAAACCAGGACGAAGCCATTAAGATCCAATCGGAATTGCCCACGGCACACAAGCCTCTTCATTATATCATCACCTTCCATGTTTCAACCAAACTTGACTTCAAGACAAATATGACCTCTGCATAGCCCCATAGGAGTCTCACAGCAACCAGTAGAATACATGCCCTTACCACAGGAACAGGAAGCTCAAGTTCAAAGCCCAGAGAGAGTATAAATACCTCTCTCCACTCCATGTGCTCAGCTGCCCAGGACCTCAAACCCATGTGGTCCTGTTCACCAATAAGCCAGCTTTCCAATCAACCTCCATATTTCCAGGGTCTTTCTCCCCAACTGCAACTGAACCAGATGGATATTTCTTCCAGCAGTAGATAGCATAAACAGTGCATGGAAGAAAGGATCTCCTAGCTGCTTATATATAGATTGCCCTGCCAATCTTGGTTCAACTTTGGTTTCTTTCTTGATGATTCCTTGATTAGGATATCATTCTTCCCCTTTGACATTCTCAAATAAATAGGGAATAGCACTAGTTTAGGGAAGAAACCACAACCTAATCAAGGAACCATCAAGGAAGAAACCTCAACCTAACCATATTAGCGGGACAATTTACCTACAAACAACCACAAATCTCCAGAGATTCTCCTGTTTACTAGACGTATATGGATTTCTAGAAAGTACAGTCACAAATGTGAACCACTTATGATCATTTTGGCCTGTACCTGAGTCATGTACGAAGTGGTTGACCAGTTTCCCTTTTCAAAAGTCACTCTAAAAAATAAAACAGGATAAATTCAGAGTTTTATGTACGAGGAGGCGCTGAGGTAACGTTCAACAGGAACCTTTATTGAGAACTGAACTGACAGCAAGTTTCAGAACACGCGCGCCGGACAGCGCCGCCTGACAGCTATTTATACTGATAGCTGTCAGGCGGGCGACCAACGAGGTGGTCGCAATTCTCCCGCCGGCCAGCAGCCGCGCCAGAGCCAATCGTTTTCTTGCAAGGCGTGGCTTGGCTGCCAGCTGCGTCAGAGGGACGCAACACAGAGTGGCGTAATTACCCTCCGAATCACCAACTTGGCTGCTCCCAACTTATTCTGCCCCCACAACTCTACCAGAAAAATAAGATAAGGTTGGATAAGAGTGACTCAATTTTTTTATCAGACTTCCCATCTCTGTGATGGACATTTCAATTTAGACCTCCTTTCCAGGTTCTGGAAAATATAAAAAACAGAGTTTCTTAACCTCTGCAACTTTAAGATGTCTGAAGATGTTTTTATAATGTCTAAGACGGGGGTGTCAAACTGGATTTCTTTGAGGGCCGGATCAGCATTGTAATTGTCCTCCACCAGGAGGGGATGGTGGTTAGGGATGGATGCCTCCTGCAGCACTCTAACAGCCCAAACAGGGCAAGGGGTGGCCCTGTGATTCCCCCCGTGCACCGTTTTGGCTGCCAGAGTGCTGCAGGAGGCCGTCCAGGCCCAAAACGGGCCACGGGGGCCGCACAATCCCCCCTGTGCCCCATTTTGGTTGCCAGAGGCACCGCAGGACGATCCTTTGCTATTTCCAGGCCAGTCCCATAGGCCAGATTTAACCACCCTGTGGGCAGGATCCGGCCTGCGGGCCTTGAATTTTACATCTTACCTCTTGCAACGCTCCAGCTGCTCGGCAGAGCATTGTGCAGGAGCCGTACACTCCATGCGCAGAAGCATCAAAGAGCTCAAATAGAGGTAAGGACAGCGGGCGGGCAGGTGGGCCCTCCGGAGCACCGTACTGGAATGGTACCTGGTGCTCCTGGCAGGCCTCTGTATGCCCGTACCGGGGCGTACCGCCTGCAACCCACCACTGTTCTACCCATAAACAAAATTCTTCTCTTTTTAACTTTTGAATATGGTGAAGGATGATACCAATCCATCCTCTTCATGCTTTTTTTTAACATAACAAGAGCTGTTTCTGTTTTTATTTTTTGTCGCTACGATGTTGCCTGAATATCTTTATTAGTATAAAAGCCAGATTACACTACCGTTGCCCACAAAGTATTTGTCTCTTATTTGTTTTATTTAGCTTTGCAATTTCAATTTCAGAGAGCCCATATGTTATTTGGCCTCGCTGGTACCTTTTTCCATATATGGGTGCCATTTGGGAAATAGGAATGTTTTAGGACTTCAGTAGTCCAAACAAGATATTTTTCCCTTTGCAAGAGAACAGATGTTATGCACTTTAATAGCCCAAAATAGTGTTTATTTTATTTGGAATTATTAGACTCAATTTTAAGATGTATCCTGCCAAAAATGCAAATCCATTTGTGTAAAAAAAAGACCTTTAAAAATGATCTGTTCATTAATTAAATCCTGGTTGCAAATTAAAAGAAAAATAGAACTCTGATTTATATTAGCCATCTAATACTCCATGGAAATTAAATGTTTCTTTGGTTGCTGATAAACCTGGATCAATGGCATGGCAAATCTGGATGCAAGTAGGGTAATCTTTAATCCTGCCCATTTATCACACTTTATTTTGTCATGTTTATGTATTTTATATATGGAGTCGGTGCCTCTTGAAGAGCTGTATTCAAAGAAATTTCATTGTAATATATTCGATTAGTGTACATTCAAAGTGACAAAGTTATTCTAAGTCTAAAGTTTAAAACAACATGTTACTCTTCTGTAGTATTAGAAACAGAGGTGGCCTTCAGCAGGTTCTGACCAGTTCTGGAGAACCGGTAACGGAAATTTTGAGTAGTCCAGAGAAGTGATAAATACCACCTCTGACTTGCCCTACCCCCATCTATTCTCTGCCTCCCGAGTCCCAGCTGATCGGGAGGAAATGGGGATTTTGCAGTATCCCTCCCCTGGAGTGGGGAGGGAATGGAGATTTTACAGTATCCTTCCCCTGCCATGCCCACCAAGCCACGCCAACAGAACCGGTCATAAAAAACTTTTGAATCCCACCACTGATTTGTATTTCTGCCTGATTGTGTGGGACATATCTGATCAATGTTAAAAGATCTTGATTCATTTCCTGGGATATTAATTATCTAAGGCAGGGGTGTCAAACTCGATTTCATTGAGGGCTGAATCAGGGTTGCGTTTGACCTTGGGGGGGTGGGATGGGCATGGCCAGCTCGACGTCACTCGTGTTGGGGGTGCCTGTGCGTTCTGCCAGTGAAAATGGGTTCCAGAGCTCGGTTCCCAACTGCGACGGCCTTCACCCCTCTACCAGTGAAAGCGGAGCCTGGGAAGTATCTGTTTTTGCCGGCAGAAGGCTGCAGGAGGCTGTCTCGGCCGAAACCAGAGTCTTGGAGGGCTGCGCACGACTTTCCCATCCTCCGTTTTTGCTAGCAGAAACACTGTGGGTGGTCCTTTGCTGTTTCCAGGGCAGCCCCGCAGGCCAAGATCCCAAGATCCTTGTCTTCAAAGGCAACCCAGACTAAGTCCCTCAAGATTTGAAGATTGCAGTGGCCTTAGATCAGAGGTGTCAAACTCAAGGCCTGGCCTCCGGGCCTTGAGTTTGATACCCCTGATCTAAGGCTACTGCATTCTTCAAATCTTGAGGGACTTAGTCTGGGTGATGAAGTTGCCTTTGAAGAGAAGGCTCTTGGGAGTTTTGAGAACATCTCACAAACAGCCTCTCCAAAAAAGCGCTGTGGTGATGTTTATTTCTTCTCAAAGATGTCAGGAGTCAAAAACCATCAATTTACTGAACGGGAAACTAGTGTTTGCATTGCTATTATCTCCTCAACCCTGCCGTGCTCTTCACAACACCCTATTTAGCTTTATGTTTTTTATACTCCCCCTTTGGATAAAGGGGCAGACTTCCAACAAAGCACTGGGCCAGAGCAATGTCTTCATTGCTACCCAAGTTCGCAATTTGATTTGCAGAGGGATCATTGTGCGTTGAAATGTTTAATCTTCTTCCTCTCTTCTTTTTTTATTATTTATTTATGTATTAACCCTGGAGCGCCTCGAGCCATTTCAACCAAACTTGGTACATAGATGACTTACCCTCTGGAAAGAAATACTTTGGGGTGTGTGTGTGTGTAAAACACCCATGGGGTGTGTGTCTGTGTCTATGTGTTTGTGTTCCAGCATATCTCTGGAATGCCTGGCCCGTTAAGGAGAGTGAGTGGGGCATCCTAGAGCGGCAATTGTTTGTGATGTCAGTTCCTTCGCAGCTTCTTCTGGAAAGCCAGCCGTGACATTCACACTCCAGTGGACGAATGGGGAAGTGCCTAATGGATTCGAGGAGGATGGTAGACAAGGTGGGAAAGAGGAGCACATGGGAGGAGGAAAGGAGAGGGCAGGGATGATGGGCATGGGAGTAGGGGGAATAAAGGCCCCTCTCAATGGCTCCCTGTCAGATAAACGCTTTGACGTCTATAAATAACTGGGCAATGGCAGGTTATCAGTTAGTTAAAAGTATAAAACACAGATCAGGTGGGCAGGCTCACCATATGTAAGCGTGCTCAGTTGAGTGATTGGCAGATGGATGCAGGACTGGAGGTTTTTTAAAAAAAATGAAACATCATTTCTCCACCCTGGACTCCGCCACATTTTAGGTACAAATTAGATAATCCTGGAAGATTGTTTCAGAGATATTTCCTTATCTTAAATAGAACAACAGAATGACCAAGGCTGGGCAGAAAAGCAGTGGGAGCAGATTGAAGCAACTTCCACCTTCCCCCCCCAGTTTCCCCGTTGAGTTTTGTTTGTGGGAATCTGGCAGGAAGCATTTTCCTGGCTATAAAGGCGGACTGGCCACCAAACACTTGAGTCCAGTCAGATTAACAGAGTTGGAAGGGCTCTTGTAGGTCATCTAGTCCAACCCCCCCTGCCCCACAGGGTGTCAAACACAATCATATCACGTGATGTATTGAGACATATCGTGATGTTTTTTTGCCTTTGCGGAGCTGGGGTAGGCATGGCCTGTACATGATACATCCTGCCTTACACCATTTCTGACAGATTTCTTTTTTTTATTAAAAGTTTTTTAAAAGTTTTTCAAATATATACCTCCCCCCTCCGAACCCAGCTCCCCCCCCCAACCTCCCCCCAACCTCCCAGAGCAAATATAGAGTATAAACATTAACAACCATATTCTAAAATAAACTAAGAGACTTTAGCATCATCCCTCACTTGTAATTTAACTCCCCTTTTGTAAAGCTAACTTTCAACAAGTTGTATCCTTCCTTGCTCATTCACTCATAAGCTATCTGGAGTTTCTTAGTCCCATATTTATTCTGAATATAATCAATCCATCTTCTCCATTCCAGCTTGTATTTCTCATCTGAATGGTCCTTAAGATATGCTGTTATTTTAGCCATCTCTGCTAAGTTTGTTACTTTTAATGTCCGTTCTTGAATAGTAGGCAATTCTTCCTTCTGACAGATTTCTTGAAAGCCCACCAGGGATGACGCTCCCACAACTTCTGAAGGCAACTTCTGTTCCATTGGTTGATTATTCTCACTGTCAGAACATTCCCCCTTATTTCTAGATTGAATCTCTCCTTGGTCAGTTTCCATCCATTATTCCTTGTTTGGCCTTGGAAAATAGATTGGCCCCCTCCTCTCTGTGGCAGCCCCTCAAATATTGGAAGACTGCTATCCTGTCTCCCCTGGTCCTTCATGCCCAGTTCCTGCAACCGTTCATCGTATGTTTTAGGCTCCAGTCCCCTAATCATCCTGGTTGCTCTTCTCTACACTCTCTCTATCAGTCTAATCAGTCATGTGAATACAGGTCTGTGTGCAGCTACCATAACTTCAGATGGCTTCTAAGTGAGAACTCCTGTATGGTGTTTTTTTTTTAGTACATTTCTCATGAAAGGGAACCAAATAAATTTGCATATTTTTGTAGTGCTTCCAAAACCCAGAAAATCAATCTAAATCAGGACAAAAGAAGAAAAAAAAGATGGTTACTCCCCAGACAACAATAAGCATTCTTCAACCATTTGATCCGCGTTGCCACCAGCATCTGAGAATTTGCCCCTTGTAGATATTTTTTTTTTTGAGGGAATCCTGTTTCCGGTTAAAAGCATCTTAAGAACCGATAACAAACGGCTTTATTTAGCTATTGCCGAATAAAGGCTGCAGAAAAACACTCTCTGGAGAAAGTGCCTGTAATTCTCAGGCCGTAGTATTTCTTTAAATGTTTCTAACATGCTGCTTAATTGCAGTTAGGGGATTGATGGCTCTATCTGTTTAGCTGCTCCTAAGAAAACAGGGGACTGGTGATGTTTTCAATCATTTTTATTCATCACTTTGCAGTCTATTTGCATGAACCAGTAATATAGGGGAGGGGAGAGAAGAGAGGTTAGAGAGGGGTAAAAAAAAACCCACTCTATTTTGGATTATAAACTTAGTCTTTTTATTTGAAGGTGATTGAAAGGAAAGGTTTTACCTTTATAGCCAAACATGTCTTCTTATAAGGTAGTGGTTTTTTAAAAAAAACAAAAACTTGAAGACTTTAAGATGTACAGACTTCTATTTTAGCAATAGCAATTAGACTTATATACCGCTTCATAGGGCTTTCAGCCCTCTCTAAGCGGTTTACAGAGTCAGCATATTGCCCCCAACAACAATCCGGGTCCTCATTTTACCCACCTCGGAAGGATGGAAGGCTGAGTCAACCCTGAGCCGGTGAGATTTGAACAGCCGAACTGCAGAACTGCAGTCAGCTGAAGTAGCCTGTAGTGCTGCATTTAACCACTGTGCCACATCGGCTCCTATTTTCAGCCAGCATTAGAACAGAACAGAACAGAATAGAAAAGAAAAGAAAAGAAAAGAAAAGAAAAGAAAAGAAGAGTTGGAAGGGGCCTTGGAGGTCTTCTAGTCCAACTCCCAGGAAACCTTATACTATTTCAGACAAATGGTTATCCAATCTCTTCTTAAAAACTTCCAGTGTTGGAGCATTCACAATTTCTGGAGGCAAGTTGTTCCACTGATTAATTGCTCTGCCAGGAAATTTCTCACTAGTTCTAGATTGCTTCCCTCTTTGATTAGTTTCCACCCATTGCATTTCCACCCATTCTGAGGGTTGAAGTCCATCTTACACCATCATGAAGTTGTATAGATTGGTATAAGAGATACCAATCCATTCCATTCTTCAATCACTTCAGTACTGGTTTTCTTTCTTTTTTTCCAGCTACGGGGATACTAAATGAAGCTCCGATTATAATAAACTGTGATTTCAATAAATCATATATGGAATCCTAGGGAATGTGCTATTTTTCCTAGGCAAGTCCTTAGTTGGTCTAGGGAAATGTTACTCAACTTCAGCAAGCTTAAGATGTGTGGACTTCAACTCCCAGAATTCCCCAGCCAGCATTTTTGGCTGGGAAATTCTGGGACTTGAAGTCCATACATCTTGGACTTGCTGAGGTTCAGAAGCACTGGTCATTTCCTTTTAATGACCCCATAATCCCTTGCGGAGCGGAGCCTGGGCAACTGAATGGAGCTGAGTGTTTACTGGCCAGATGCCCTTCCCGTCACCAAAGCAGAGTTTTTTCAGCAGATATATTCTCACTGTGCCCAGAGAGAGAAATATCTGCCCTCTACCTAGGATTGAACTCACAGCCTCCTGATTGTGAGACGAGAACTCCACCTCTAGGCCACCACACCACTCAGTTCAGAAGCACTGAGTCAAATGATTGCTGAATCCAGATTAGTCACTGTTTGCATTGTCTTCCTATATTGGTAGCCCTCTACTTACAACAGTTCATTTAGTGACCATTCAAAGATACAACGGCACTGGAAAAAGTGACTTGTGGCCATTATTTACAATTACAACTGTTGCAGCAGTTATCTGCACCGTGGTCATGGGATCAAAATTCAAACTCTGGGCAATTGACTCATTTATGTCTACTGCAGTGTCCCAGGGTCATGTGGATCCCCTTTTGCAACCTTCCGACAAGCAAAGTCAGTGGGGAAGCCAGGTTCACTTAACAATTGTGTTATTAGGTCAACAACTGCGGTGATTCATTTAACAACAGTGGCAAGAAAGATTGTACATTGGGGCAAAATTCACTTAACAAATGAAAGTAGCAACAGAAACGTCGGGCTCAATTGTGGTTGTAAGTCAAGGACGCCCTGTACTCCAGTGGTATTCAGCCAGTTCTGACAGGTTCCAGAGAAGCGTTAGCGGAAATTTTGAGTAGTTCGGAGAACCAGCCAACAGGCTGGCCCCGCCCCTGGTGCCTCCCAGCTAATCTTCTTTTGTTGCCCTGAACAGGGGAACGGAGCTAGAAAGCAGGTTAGTGAGATGGGGAGGAAATGGGGATTTTGCAGTATCCTTCTCCTGCCAACAAAGCCATGCCCAGAAAGCCACACCACACCCACAAAGCCACGCCCACAGAACTGGTAGTAAAAATGTTTGAATCTCACCACTGCTCCAGGGGTGTCAAACTTGCAGCCCGTGAGCCGGATGCATCGTGCACTGGCCCGTTCTGGCGAAGGGGGGGAAAGTTGCAATATATCACGTGACGTCAATATGTCGTCGCGAGTTTGACACCCCTGCTGTAGTCCATCACTTCCTTTAATTCAGTCCAGCATGAGGCAATGACAACCAGAGAATTGTATAGGCAATCAAAAAAACATTCACCTAGGAGTAAGCCGTTTGAGGATTTGGTCAGGTGTTGTGGGCAGCAGCTTCTATTTATTGCCGTCCCAGCAGTAATTACTCTGACAGCTAATTTTCTTTTGCCGTCTGCTATCAGTTTCTTAGCCTTTACCTGGGCGAGCAGCGTGATACAGCCGTCACACGCAATCTGTGATTGATTGGCTCCCGAAGCAATTTCTCTGGCATCTAGGTTCCAGCAGTTTGACGCGCTGAACCAATTACACGTTGAAGCTTTTCGCGAATTGGTCCAGTGTTTGGACATCCTGCTTGTGTTTGGATGCTTTTGGTCAAGCCAAGAATCTTTATTACAATTGGTGACCAATCCACATGCTTTTTGTCTCTTTAGGGAAAAAAATATATGAATAAATGTAGATCAAGGCTTCTCAATCTTGGCAATTTTTAGGTGCGCTGTCTTCGATTCCTATAATTCCCCAGCCAGCATGATTGAAAAGATCAAATTTGTAGTCAGTAATTAGGAAACCAGCCACATGGAAATAATTATGATTCACGACGACATTATTCTTCCCTAGCCTGGTACTTGCCAGATCTGTTGAAAATGCATCTTTGTGGTTTCCAGCTAATAAGAGCAAAGAATGTTTGGGAATAGCAATAGCAATAGCAATAGCAGTAGACTTATATACCGCTTCATAGGCCTTTCAGGCCTCTCTAAGCGGTTTACAGAGAGTCAGCATATTGCCCCCAACAATCTGGGTCCTCATTTTACCCACCTCGGAAGGATGGAAGGCTGAGTCAACCCTGAGCCGGTGAGATTTGAACCGCTGACCTGCTGATCTAGCAGTAGCCTGCAGTGCTGCATTTAACCACTGCGCCACCTTGGCTCTGCATTTAACCACTGCGCCACCTTGGGAATAGTTCATCAGGTTGGAGAAGGTTGGCCTACTCATCATTTTGAACTTATTAATATCTTTTTGGTCTAGAGAGAAGACTGTGGGTGATTTATACGTAGCATATTCTCTTAAAATGAATAAAAAGGCGACGGCGTATCTTCCAAATAAAGATAAACCCAACACACATTTAGAAGACCAGTATCATGTCTCTACTTCTCAACTTACAACAATTTAGCGACCATTCAAATTACAGCAGCACTGAAAAAAGTGACTTCTGATCAATCTTCATACCTAGAACCCTGTCCCAGGAGTGGGATTCAGCCGGTTCAGACCGGTTTGGGAGAACCGGTTGCTAATTTCACATCTGGTTTACCGAACTGGTAGTTGTAAGGACTGGATGGCCCTGCCCACACCACCCCTCCCAGGAGTCTCCACGCAGCCCGTTTTGGATGCCATGTAAGTGCAGGGCCTGCGCGGAGGTTCCAGGAGGGTGAAAAACAGGCCGCCCAGAAGTTCCGGAAATCCAGAAATGGGCCCGTTTCCATCCTCCGGAGCCTGGGGGAGGCCGTTTTCACTTTACTGGAGGCTCAAGGAAAGCTTCTGGAGCCTAGAGAGGGCAAAAATGCCCGTCCCCATGGTGCAGCTGGCTGAGTAAGTTACAACCACCATGGCCACGCCCACGTAGCAATTGGGCAGAGAACCAGTTGCTAAATTTTTTCAATCTCACCCCTGCCCCGTCCCCATGTGATCAAATTTGGGCATCTGGCGACTAGCATGAAACAATTGAAATTCTGGTCCCAACTCTGGTTGTAAGTTGTGGTCTCCCTATATATTTGTAGGTTGCCTATGGCTTTTGCATGATTGAAAGTGTAGCTTCTGTTTGCTCCCCTTTTTCTTACATCTGAATATTGCTGTTTCAGGAACAGAGATGATGGATGAATAAATGAAAAGCAAGGGTCTCATCATTCAGTTCTGATTATAAGTCTACCATTGTGGCCCTTAATAATTTCCTCTCAGGGAATACATATCTTCACCCAAGAGTTTCTTCACCGCTCCAAAGTTAAATGGATTGCCTGTTTTAATTGTAGATTGACTTATAGTTCACTAAACAACTATTTACGGAATACTTTTGACGTACAGGAAAGGACAATTGATCTTTATGTAGTAAATAAAATTCTGCCTGGATAATATTTGAGCTATTTGCCCCCCCTCCCCCGCTTTGACACAAGATCATTCTACCGAATTGCAAGTAGCAAAAATATAATTTTGCCACTGTACTTAGCAATGCATTGTTTTCTAAATCTGTTGGTGGATATTGCTTTATGGACTGTTGCCTTTGATGAAATACAAAATCTTTGCTGCAGAAAGAGTGATATAGATGGGGGAAATAGGTTTTATTTTTATGCTTGGACAGGTACAGTTCTTAATTCTGGCTATCCTTAAGCCAGACAAAAAAGTTTATCTGATAATACATCGCAGGGGTGGGCTGCTGGGGGGTTTGCAGGGGTTCGGGAGAACCTCTAGCTAAGATTCTATGCAGTTCAGAAAACCCCCAAATCCCACTCCTGGCTGGCAATAGCAATAGCAATAGCAGTTAGACTTATATACCGCTTCATAGGGCTTTCAGCCCTCTCTAAGTGGTTTACAGAGTAAGCATATCGCCCCCAACAACAATCCGGGTCCTCATTTTACCCACCTCGGAAGGATGGAAGGCTGAGTCAACCCTGAGCCAGTGAGATTTGAACAGCCGAACTGCAGAACTGCAGTCAGCTGAAGTAGCCTGCAGTGCTGCATTTAACCACTGCGCCACCTCGGCTCCCGCCCACCCCTCCCAGGAGTCCCCACATGGCCTGTTTTGGATGCAGATAAGTACATGGCGCGCGCGAAGGCTCAGGGAGGGTGAAAAATGGAAGTTTGGGAAGGCAAGAAACGGGCCCGTTTCTTGCCTATGGATGGCCTCCAGAGCCTGGGGAGGCAGTTTTTACCCTCCTGGAGGCTCGTAAAAAGCCTCCAGAGCTCAGGGAGGGCAAATACACCCCGCCTCCTGCCATGGTGCAGGAGGCCGACTAGGCCACTCCTACCATGGCCACGCCCATCCAGCAACCAGGCAGAGAACCCCTTGCTAAAAATTATCCATATTTTATTGCTTTTTAAATATATAATGAAAAAGGAGCAAAACACAAGGATAAAATTGATATATGTGTGTGTGTGTGTGTGTGTGTGTGTGTGTATTGTGTCACAACCCCTGGTATGCCCAAATATGGGAGGAAGCATACTGCTTCCTTTCTCTGTCTATCAGCTCATCACTTGTGTTGCATTTGTGCTGATAAATAAATAAAGGGAGACTAGTATAGATCTATTTCAAGCTATTTAGCGCTCATCAGCTAGCCATACCCTTACTGGGAATCAAACCTGGGCTGTATTACATATCAAGCAGTTATATTAGCCACTAAGCCATATTTGGGCATACCAGAGGTTGCAACATAACACATACCTATTTCCCTGGCCTAGCTGATAAAGGAAGAGAGCCTGTGGCTTAGTGGCTAATATAACTGCCTGATATGTAATACAGCCCAGGTTCGATTCCCAGTAAAGGTATGGCTAGCTTGAAATAGATATATACTAGTCTCCCTTTATTTATTTATCAGCACAAATGCAATATATATATATATATATATATATATATATATATATATATATATATATATATATATATATATATATATATATATATATATATATATATATATATATATATATATATATATATGTATGTTTTTTATTTGTGCTGATAAATAAATAAAGGAAGACTAGTATAGATCTATTTCAAGCTATTTAGCTCTCATCAGCTAGCCATATCCTTACTGGGATATGTTGTGTGTATATGTTGTGTGTATGTGCATGTGTATGTACAGTATATGTATATGTACATATGTATATATATGAAAACACAAAAGAAATATAATAAAAATTGCAATGCAATTACAATGTTATACAGTATATGTCTAATGCAATACGTATATATTTATAATACATTTATATGACTATCTTTTTTTAGCTAATGTATTCTGCATAACTGAGTCCCATATTTCATTATTCTTATCTATATAAAGCCTACATCTATAGGCAGTCTGCTCATAATTGCATTCAAGTCTTCATTGACTAAATTGAGCTATACGCTTATCTTTTCAGTGCTGCGATATCAATTTTTTAGCCAAAGTAAGGGCAGAGAAAATCTATTTACGTTATCAAATTCCATGTACTAGGTATAGAGTTGAAAGGAATGTTATTCCCTGAACATTTTGGCTTTTGTGACAAAATCATATTTATATAATCCAATACTTTCCCTCAAAACTTGATAAGTATAGGACATGGTAGAAACCCATGTTTTAAAGAAGCAATAGTCTTGTTTCATCGCCAACAAAAACCTGTTTTCTGTACTGTAGAATATCTATTCTATACAGTCTATTCTAAACATAAGGGAGTACAATAAATTCTAAATATTATCATTTGTTAATAATAAGCACAAGCAATAAATCATCTCAACTCGAACTTAACCTGTGGTCACGATCCTTCTGCCTGACACTAATTATTCTACTACTTTGTTTTAATTTTGCTGCCAAAATAACTTGTGCGGTTTGAGTTGTGTGCCCTTTGACTGAGGGAGCGTGGCATTTGCTAGCTGGTGCAAAGCCCCTGTTCTCCATCCTGACATGTTGCCTGATCCAGATGCTTGGCGTGCTTTGATGGAAAGCAGCATACTCACCAGAGAGGTTTCCCAAGTGTCACGATAGTGGACACAATGGCATGGTTGAAATTCTGCTTGTTCTTTATGCATGCACATAAAAATGATAGCGCTGCAATCAATCATATTCTGAAGAGAAGAGTAGAGTCGAGAAGGGAAGAGGAAAGGAAAGGAAAGAAGGAAGGGACTTTGGAGGTCTTCTAGTCCAACCCCCTGCTCATATACCAGTGATGGCGAACCTTTTTTGCCTCAAGTGTCAATAGCACACGTGGGTGCTCTCACACGCTCTTGCATGCGCTCGTGTGCCCACTCCCATAATTTAATGCCCCCCCACCATGTCCACTGTGCATTTGCACATGACACCCCCCCCCGCACATGCGTGCATGGCTTTCTAGGAACCTGGGGAGGTTGAAAACGCCCCCACCCCCTGGAGGCCGGAAATGGCCCATATTCCAACTTCCGGTCCAGAGGCTTTCTCAGAGTCTCGGGCGGGCAAAAAACGGCCCAATATGCAAACCGGAAGTTTGGGAATGGACTTTCGGGTTGCCCGTTGGGCCATTTTTTCCCCCTCCGGAGGCTTCAGGAGGCTTCCCTGAAGCCTCTGGTGGGCGAAAAACAGCTGAAAATCAAGCCCAAAAATCAGCTGGCATGCGCGCTGGAGCTGATAGGGCAAACACCCTCGCGTGCCCTCAGAAATGGCTCCGTATGTCATCACTGCCCTATCCCATTTGAGACACATGTTTGTCCAATCTCTTCTTAAAAACTTCCAGTGTTGGAGAATTCACAACTTCCGGAGGCAAGTTGTTCCACTGGTTCATTGTTCCAACTGTCGGGAAATTTCTTCTCAGTTCTAGGACTTTTTTGACCATATCCTGCCAACAATCCTGATTGTGATTTACCAAAATCCACTTGCTCTGCCTTAACCCCTCAAAGGAAAACACTAAATATGAGCTAAACTAGCCAGGCAAGTCTGTCTGCCAGCAATTGACCTCTGAGGATTAGCAGCAGATGCTCCATTTATTAGTGCTTCGACTGGAGCGCAGAAGCCCCCTCTCAGAGCTTGATTCGTCTGCAGAAAGCCAAACAGTGTTACAGGCTGGATTTGATACTGCAAAAGCACAAAAACAGCCGAACAAATTCCATCTAGTATTAATAGTGGTGGGATGTCCAAAGGAATAGAGAGAGTGGGGTGGGGTTATTTATTTTGTTTACAAAAATTCAGCTACAGATCCTGGCAGTCAAGACCTATCAGAGTTGGAAGGGGCTTGGGAGGTCTTCTAGACCAACCCTCTGCTCAAGCAGGAAACCCTGTAACATTTCAGACAAATGGTTGTCCAATTTCTCCTTTAAAACCTCCAGGGTTGGAGCATTTACAACTTCTAGAGGCAAGTTGTTCTACTGATTAATTGTTCTCACTGTCAGGAAATTTCTCCTTAGTCCTTCGTTGCTTCTCTCCGTGATTAGTTTCCATCCATCGCTTCTTGTCCTGCCTTCCGGTGCTTTGGAGAATAGGGTGACTTGACCCCCGCTTCTTTGTGGCAGCCCCTTAGATATTGCAATACATGGGTCATGGTGGCACAATGGTTAGAGTGCAGTACTGCAGGCGGTTTCTGCTGACTGCCGGCTGACTGCAATTTGGCAATTTGAGTCTCACCAGGATCAAGGTTGACTCCACCTTCCATCCTTCCGAGTTCGGTAAAATGAGGATCCAAAATTGTTGGGGGGGGGGCAATATGCTGACTCTGTAAGCTGCTTAAAGAGGGCTGTAAAGCACTGTAAAGCGATATATAAGTCTAAGTGCTATTAAGTAGTGGGATTCGTTTTTTTTTCCTACCGGTTCTGTGGGCATGGCTTTGTAGGTGCAGTGTGGCTTTGTGGGCATGGCAGGGGAAGGATATTGCAAAATCCCCATTCCCTCTCCATCCCACTAATCTGCTTTCCAGCTCCATTCTCCTGTTCAGGGCAACAAAAGAAGATCGGCTGGGAGGCAGTAGGGACGGAGCCAGCCAGTTTGCCGGTTCTCCGAACTACTCAAAATTTCCACTACCTGTTCTTCAGTACCTGTCAGAACTGGCTGAATACCATCTCTCGTGCTATTGCTTTCCCTAAATCTTCTTTTCATTAAACTAGACATACCCAATTCCTGCAACCATTCTTCATATACTTCATCGTACAGTCCCCTAATCATCTTTGTTGCTCTTCTCTGCACTCTTTCTAATATCTCCACATCTTTTTTTTTATTTCCTAGCAACCCAAACTGAATGCAATATTCCAGCTAAAAATATTCTACTTGTTCTTACCAACATCTATAAGGTGGGGTATATTTTTTTGTGCTGAAGCAGGCCTTCATCTCAACTTAAGGAAAAGCAACACCATGATTATATTAACTGTAGTAGTGTTGTGGCCCAGCAGGAGCCGTTGGAGCTGCCACCAGACTCCGACAGCGAGGGGCTCTATGAGTTGGCTCTGGAAGATGTGGAGAACCCTGGACAGGGTTCCGACTCCGAGCAAGGTGCAGAGAGGGTGGTTAGCCACCAGGAGGTGCCTGAGGCTAGAGCAGCAGTGAGAGCCAAAGGGAGCGTGCTCCTGAAGTCAAGCCTTGGAGCAGTGTGGAGAAGACAAGGGAGTGTGATCCTGATGTCATGCATTGGAGCAGTGGGGAGGAGACAAGGGAGTTGGTCCTGGATGCCCGGCAACAGAGGGCTAATAGGCGTAAAGAACAGTTACGCAATTACAGGAGATAATTGTACTCAGCTGGTGGTAATTAGGCTCCTCTCAAGGCTATAAATGGAATGGCTTTTCACAAGCTCGTCGCAGGAGTCAACGTATTTACTAGAGCTGGAGAAGCTTTCATGGTTATCTTGGCAGGCTGGATTGCTGCCAAGGTCTGGTCTGTGCTGGATTGCTGCCAAGGTCTAGTCTGTGTGTTAATAAATCCTTGAAATATCTTTGCCTCGGCATGCTTTGGTGTTGAAGGGGGGGGCGGGTCAGAACAAGTAGCTATATTCCATGAAGCTAATTTTGAGGGTGTCATAAAATAATGACAGAGCCTGGGCTCACACAATACAAAAAAGTGAGGTGTCCCTGGTGTCCCTCTCTGAACTTGGGTGTTTTCTTGAAGATGTTTCATTACCCAACTAGGCAACATCATCAGTGCTGGAAAACAACCACGCTCAGAAAGCATGAAGGACCTCTCATTTCAACCCCGAATTGCAAATATTCTCCCTTATCAATAATGCAGAACAGTGATGGCCTAGTTATGAATCAGTCTGTCCTGTGAGATGATTCTGAAGTTGAGTTAGGAGTTACTGAAAAAGTCCTCTCCCTGGACTTTTTTAGGATGCCATCAACTAACCCGAAGTTCTCTGGCTAGCTATAAAAATAATGCTTCTGTTTTCCGAGCAGAACGTGAAAAGACTTCTAACTTGATGGCGATTACTCTATCAGTCATGAGTTGGATCGAAGAAAATTTACTGTAGCTGTATAACAGTAAAGTGATATTCAAGTGTTATTAACTTATATTATGCCGCTGGCAGAGAATAAAGTTATTCTTGTCTCACATTAATCAGATGAAGTTTTTTTTTAAAAAAGAACAGAGATGAAGGAGACAATTGATCTGAATGCTTCATTTTAAAGCATTGCAGGGAATAGAGTGGTGCTTGCTGATTGTTTGGCCCCAGATCAAGCTATTAAAAAACGATAATAAAAAATTCATAGGCACATAACATTGCATGAGTTTTTGGACCATCCTGGGCAAAATTTCCATCCCCTTATAGTGATCTTGTTTATGGTTTTTTCTGTGTTGTACAAACAATCGATTGATTATTTAACAACTAAGTCATACGGTCATACTTGTTGCAGTTTATAAATGAGATGTATGTCATAAATGGGCGCAAAAATATTTTAAATCTTTTCCCTTTTCCAGTCCTTGAAAGCAGTTTCTTGGGTTGAGTGGGAATTTTGATAGCTGAAACCACAACACATTTGAATTGATCCACCCTCTTCTTTTGGGCAGGAGGGAGACATAACCCCCTCCCCTAATGAGTCCTTTTTTCATTCATTTGTAGCTGAGAATGAAACAAAAAATCAAATTCTTGTAGCTTCTTGGTGCTCAGGGGAATTCTCTCTCCATTACATCCGAGCTGAAAGCAGTATTTTCAGTTGAATAAGCAACTAGAAGAGGACCTGTTGCTATGGGTAGAGATTTCATTAGTAGTTTCCAAATGCATTGGCTCTTAAGAAAAGGGGGGGGGGGTTGAATAAACTTAAAGCTGTTGTTTTTTAAAAAAAACTTGTGCATTTAATTGGGCAGGCTTAACACACTTGTTTGAATTGGATAAAATTAGGCAATTACAGTGATTTCTTTGCTTTTCTTTGCTGCTTTTTCAACAAACTTTTAGAAAAGAATACCGAGGAATACAATCCGAGCTGTATTTAAAGCAATATTGATGATATTGTTACAAAGGTTTGTTCTATTGGAACAATTTAACTGGGTTCACCGATAAAAGGGCGACTGACAAAAGTGGGCCCGATGAAACTGCAGTGACAAAACCGCGAGTTCTAAACTGCGCCGACGAATGAGCGCTGAAGCGTGCCGACAACAGCTCGCCGACAGAAGCGCGCTCTAAACCTAACCCTAACCCTAACCCTAACCCTAACCCTTAGTTTAGTTTAATAGTTTAATAAGATTTGTATGCCGCCCACTCCCTTGGGACTCTGAGTAGCTTACAGGCAAGGTAAAAAGAAACATATTAAAAATAAAAACTAAAAAGATACAATTATTAAAATTCCACATCATGCATTCCGTCTAAGTGAGGCTGGATATTAATCAACAGCCCCAGGCCTGCCAGAACAGCCAGGTCTTGTTGGCGTTACGGAAGGCCGGGAGAGTGGTAAGGGTCCGGATCTCAACGGGTAGATCCCTAACCCTAACCCTAAACCTAACCCTAACCCTAAACCTGACCCTGACCCTAACCCTTACCTTAACTTAAATCGCGCTTATGTCAGCGCGCTGTTGTCGGCGTGTTGATGACGTTGTGATTTTAGCGCCACGGTTTTGTTGACGCGCTTTTGTCTTGCGCACATTTGTCGAGTCACAATTTAACTTTGCTAAGCATTATTACACTTTACATTCTGCAATGGAAGCAAATGAAGCAGATGTCGGACTTCAGCAGTAAAATGTTTATGCCTTGCCCTGATTTGTTTGGATTTGGTTCAATATATTATGAAAACTCAGAAATGATGATTTGTGAGCCCTACTTTAATTAGCAAGGGAAGTTTTGAACAGGCTCTACACGGTGGGCAATAATGAGCAGGTAAATGTTTTAAGAACAGGCTGTGCCAGCTCCATTGCTGCTGCTGTGCTACCAGCTATAAAACATTGATTGGCACTTTTAAGCCTTTTGGCTAAGCTTTGCTCTCCAAAAGCTCACAACATTCCAGAAAATTTTACACTTGGGTCTTGCAAGTCAGCGCAAGCCAGCTCCAGTACCCACATTAACTGTAAGTAAGCTTCCTATATGGTCTCTAGTAATTGTAAATGCAATTAAATCTGGCTGGGCTGTAATCATTTTATATAGCATTGCTTTAACAGTTGTTTATTCTCTTTCACATTTTTTTTCTACTTGCATATAAATCACTTCAAACAGCCAGTTCAAGTACCTTGTCCAAAATTTGCAATTGATCCTGAGCCGTAGAAGGAAAATTTCACATACAACAGGGGTGTCAAACTCAAGGCCCGCGGGTTGGATCTGGCCCACGGGGTGCTTAGATCTGGCCCGTGGGCCACCCTGGAAACAGCAAAGGACCAGCCCCCCGGTGCCTCTGCCAACGAAAAGGGAGTCTGGGATGCTGAGATGGGTTGCTAATCTTTTTACTACCGGTTCAGGCGTGATCCCGCATGGGTGATGCTTCTGTGCAGTGGGTGGGCGTAGCTTCCTGCGACCGCTACTACCAGTTTGGCTCATCCGGGCTGAACCGGCAGCAGCCCACCTCTGCTGGGAGGGCTGTATGTGGCCCGCCCATGCTCCATTTTCAGCCACAACAGTCTCCTGCAACTCTCTACCAGTAAAAATGGAGTTCCGGGAGGCTGTGTGTGGCCTCCCTTTTCGCTGGCAGAAGACTGCAGGAGGCTGTCACAGCTGAAAACGGAGCCTGGGCTGGCTGTGTGAAGCCTCCCTGAGCTCCGTTTTTGCTGACAGAGTGGTGCAGGAGCCTGTTGTGGCTGAAAACAAAGTCCGGGAGGGCCGTCATGCCCCCAAAAAGGAGATTCTATGAGTGATGTTGAGCTGGCCATGACCCCTGCCCCCCCGAGATCAAACACAACCCTGATGTGGCTCTCAACGACATTGAGTTTGACACCCCTGAATTACAACCTGACTCCTGATTATGAATAGTTTTCCCAAAGCACATAAAAACAATCCAGGTTAACTATGGTCTATTGCGTACAGCCTGGATTGATATAAACTTTTTTTTTCCAAAGAATTTTTATTTTTTATTCTCTTACATACCATTTTAAGTATACATTCACATAATTATTACTCTTCTTTACATTTATCATTCTTACACATTTATTATTTAATAAGTTGTAATGTACATTTTGGGTTGCTTTATTTACCATCCCTTCCTCCTTTGTAACACCTCCTTGTTTTCCCTTTCTTTTCTCCCTCCCTCCCTTCTCTACTTCCTTCCTTGAGTTTGAGTTTGAGTTGAGTTTGAGTTTATTGATCTTGTATGCTGCCCACTCCCAAAGGACTCCGGGCAGTTCACAATAAACAAGGGAAGGGGATAAATAGACAAAAACAACACTTTAAAATATGCAACATTCATAGTTACCGTGGGGCTGGATATTTCACAAGCCCCCCAGCCTGCTGGAGCAGCCAGGACTTGGTGGCTTTGCGGAAGGCCGGGAGTGTAGTAAGGGTCCGGATCTCCACGGAGAGGTCATTCCAGAGGGCTGGAGCTGCAACAGAGAAGGCTCTCCCCCGGGGAGTCACCAGCCAACATTGGCTGGCAGATGGAATCCGGAGAAGACCTAACCTGTGAGATCTAATCAGTCTATGGGAGGTAATCGGCAGGAGGCGGTCTCTCAGGTACCCAGGTCCGATGCCATGTAGGGCTTTATAGGTAACGACCAGCACCTTGAAGCAGATCCGGAGACTAATGGGTAGCCAGTGCAGCTCGCGGAGGATAGGTGTGACGTGGGTGTACCTGGGTGCACCCACAATCGCTCGCGCGGCTGCGTTCTGGACTAACTGAAGTCTTCGAACACTCTTCAAGGGCAGCCCCATGTAGAGTGTGTTACAGTAATCCAGTCTTGAGGTCACAAGACTCCTCTCCTTCCCCTTCCTTCTTCCCTTACCTTTCTCCTACTCCTGTTCTTTCTCTTCCC
The DNA here is from genome assembly GCF_051295495.1 of Thamnophis sirtalis. Taxonomy (NCBI): domain Eukaryota; kingdom Metazoa; phylum Chordata; class Lepidosauria; order Squamata; family Natricidae; genus Thamnophis; species Thamnophis sirtalis. The sequence goes on from NW_028261390.1 coordinate 11,010,449, forward strand.
CTTTCTACCCTCTCTCCTTCTTTCTCTCCCTTCCATCCTCCTCTCCTTACCTCTTTCTTCTTTCCCCCATCTTCCTTTCATTCGCTCCTTCTCTCTCCCTTTCTTTTTCTATTATTCTATTATTGTCGGTGTATATTTCAAAACTCAGTTTATGTTTCCTTGGGATAGTATTTCCACCAACCCAAATATAATTTAGTATCATTTCTTATTCCCTTACCTTTGCTAGTCTACCCTAAGTATGTCCCCCCCCCACTTTATATCTTGCTCTTGAATATATATATACTTATATATTTAATATTTTCTTTTCTGTTTTCCCCTTCTTTCCCCCCTTTTCCATTTAATAGTGCGTCGTCTGGGTACTTTATCTTCTCCTTATTTTCTTTTTTAGCTTGCTTTCTCTAGCAGATTGATATAAACTTGCTAAGCTGTAAACTATAGTTTGCGAACCACACAGCAGCTAGGTGGAGTAGATATTTTCACAGACCGCTTTTTGATTCACGCAGCATACAGGCTCCTCAATGGAAGGCAGGTTGTTTTGCTTGTTAGAAAGTCGCAAACGGTGACCGTGGGACACTGCAACCGTCATAAATACGAGCCAGTTGCCTCAGCCTCTGAATTTTGATCATGTGACCGGGGGGGGGTGTAGGCTGCAATGGTCGCAAGTGTGAAAAATGGTCATAAGTCACTTTTTCAGTGATGAACAGTTATTAAATGAACTGTTGTAATTCGAGGGATACCTGTATTAACCAGACCTAAGCTGTTGGGCTAAAGGCTGGCACCTGTTCTAGGCTTTATCTTTATAATAAATGTGGTCCATTGAAAGAAGAAACCGCATCTTTCTCTTTTTATAAACAAAATGATTTGAAAAATTGGCAGTACAATGCTATCCTTCGACTAGTTTGCCAGGTTTTGCTGCCGTTTTTGAAAAGGATGTTTTGATAACCGAAGACATTTTGCCTTCCCTTCTCTCCTTGCATAAATATTTTAAAAATGAAAGGCACAATAAATCTGGCTCTGGCATACACCGAGACAGGGTGCCAAAGATGCCACCTGTTTAGGATTTTAATGAAGAATTCTTTTTTTTTTTTTTTTAGGACTGGGAAACCCGGTAAATTAATGCCATCATTTTCCTTGGCTGTAGTATTTCATTCCATCTTTTTTAACCCCCTCTGAGAAATGTTCCCCAAATTGGGGAACCTTTTAAATTAGTACTGAAAGGGAAAACAGTGGTTATTTTGTGAATAAGGTGGACTTTCACTTCTATTCTTCTGTGGCCTTGCAAGGCTTTTTAAAAAGATACCTATCAATTAACCCAGTCGTGGGATTCAGCCGGTTTGGGCTGGTTCAGGTGAATCAGTAGTTAAATTACTGGCTGGCCCTGCCCCTTCCTGCCTCGCCCCTTCCAGGAGTCCCCTTGTGCCCCATTTTGGCTCCCAGGGAAAGTGCATGGTCCTACTAGGCCCAAAATGGGGCACCAGGATGTGGTGCTCCTCCCACATGGCCCATTTTTGCTAGTAGGTTGCAGGAAGCTACTAGGACCAAAACACGGCACACCACCTCCTGTGACCTGTTTTTGTTCCCGGGGGGGAGTGCAGGAGGCTGAGTGCTGTCTGTCACCCCCTCCTCCTGGCCATGCCCTCCATGGCCACACCCACCCAGCCACTCATTAGGGCAGAGAAGCAGTTGTTAAATTATTTGAATCCCACCACTGAATTAACCTTATTATCACGAATGTTTTCCGGTGCCTGGCCAGTAACACTGTGTAGGATTCTTCTGTTCCTTCTACAAATTGCTAGGAAAGGATCCTAGATGCATGATTAATTCCAACAACAGAATAATGCATGTTGGGGCACTGTGGATGTATTTATCATAGGAGGAGCCTTTGTGGAATAGAACAGTGGTCGACTTCGGTTCACAAAAAGCTGTTGTGCCACGATAAATCTGTGTCAGAAGATTGTTGAGACAGAAAAAAAAAGGTTGAGATAGGAGTTGCAAGGTAGAGAAAAGCAGTCAGGAATAAAGTGTGGCATATCAACCTTGGAAAGAGAGGAAGAACATGGACACAGATCGAATTCTCTGTGGAGAACCTGGCCTTTAAAACAGCCCTTATTGATCTGGTTATGGGTTTCTCTAATCCAGCTTCTTTATTTACTTGTTGGCTCAGTATGTCTTTGTTCTACTTTTCCCTTGATAATTTGAGAAATCTGACATTCCGGGGGGGGGTCCCCCCCTCGTTTTATTCTCAGAATAACCACAGAAGTGCATTGGAAAATGTTATCATCAGAGGTGGTATTCTACCGGTTCGGACCGGATCGCCCGAACTGGTAGCACAAATCATGGGTGGCTCCGCCCACCTGCGCCTGGCTCTATGGCATCCCATTTAGGTCCCCTTTTTTTGCCAAAAGCGCATGCACGGAAGCTCACATTTGCAAACCGGTAGGGAAGGTAAGTGTATACCACCCCTGGTTATCATCCACGCATCCTTATTGAACTACGATTGCATTTTGTGGCGTGCATGATGTCTATCTATCTGGATTCTCTCAGACCAGATGAGGGCCATCAGCCTGCATATAAGGCAGAATACACTGTCAGTCTAAGATTATAAAGATGGAAGTATCCATTTAGGCTATCAAAATCATACCCTGCTCTGTGTAGCAATTCAGATTGCAACATCTAGATCAAGGGTGTCAAACTTAAGGCCCGTGGGCCGAATCTGGCCCACAGGGGCTTAGATCTGGGGCTGCCCTTGAAACAGTGAAGGACCTGCCTGCAGGGCCTCTGCCAGTGAAAACAGAGCTTGGGAGGGCTGCCCGCGGCCCACCCAAGCTCCGTTTTCAGCTGCGATGGTCTCCTGCAACCCTCCGTCAGTGAAAATGGAGCTCGGGAGAAGCTTGGAGAATGGAGCTTCCAAGCTCCATTTTCATTGGCAGAAGGCCCAGCCAACACAGGCGCCCCCATGAGTGATATTGAGCTGGCCACACCCACCCTGGGCATGCTCATCTGCCCCCCCCACCCGAGGTCAAACACAACTCTGATGCAGTTCTCAATGAAATTGAGTTTGACACCCTGGATCTAGTTGGTTTCCTTTTTTCTTCATGAACACACCCAGCAAAAGGAATTCCACCACATCGCAGAAAAAATCAGTTTACCTCTTCAACTGCTCTTAATGTTAGAAAGCTTTTTTTCCACCATAAGAGGGAATTGGAATCTGCTACTCTGTCACGGAAATAATCTGTGTCCTGAATTCTGCAGTTAAAGGAGACATATCTTGGCCTTCTTAGAAATTAGTTTTTGGCTTGGATAATGAGTAAAATGGCCAAGGTTTACCATATGGTGATGATCAGCCCACCTTCGAGTATAGTGATTTTAAACTACAGCACATCCTGGAAACAATCTGTAATTGTTTGTCTGTGAGTCAAGGATCCAATTTGGGATTACCACTGCCAAAATGCTTGTGTAAAACAACGGAATCTGTTTTTTGTAGGGGTAATGAAGTTATTTGAGGTTGGGGAAAAGGGGTAATTGAGTCAAGCAGTTTAAGAAGCACTGATCTACTGATACTTGGACCCACTGTGGTAATTAGCAGTGGAGAATCTACTAGATAGTTTCCCCTAGAGGATGACAGAATCAGGAGCCATGGTGGCGCAGTGGTTAGAGTGCAGAATTGCAGGCTATTTCTGCTAACTACCAGCAGTTCAATTCTCACAGTTATCTACCATCTTTCAAATATCTTTTTCTTTATAATTGAAATTATTATAAGAGCCGTAGTGGCGCAGTGGTTAGAATGCAGTATTGTAGGTGAACTCTGTCCACAGCCTGAAGTTTGATCCTGATGGGGCTCAAGGTTAACTCAGCCTTCCATTCTTCCGAGGTCAGTAAAATGGGGATCCAGATTGTTGGGGGCAAGATGCTGACTTGGTAAACCTTATAGAGAGGGTTGTAAAGGACTGTGAAGCGGCATACAGTGGGACCGCGGGTCACGAAGGGTCAGACCACGACCAAATCGGGCGCCGACCAAAAAATCCGCTAAATGTTTCACTCAGGTCATGAACACATCCTCGGATGCCGATCAAACACAGCCGCGGCGAATTCCCCTTCCACGTCATTTTTTTCGGGTGTGCGCGTATGCACCGTCAATCTTGCTTCTGGTCACGAGCAAATCGGGTGCCGACTGAAGTCCTAGAACGGATAACGGTCGGCCCCCGAGGTCCCCCTGTATAAGACTAAGTGCTATCTTCTCTGAGTTTAGTTTGCATCCTTGCCTTGATGACGTCACCTAGTTTGGTAATGAAACCTCCGCAAGCAAACAACCAAACTCGGAGAGCGCCAAGGTCTCCAGTGTTCAGCCCTGAGCTACACATCTTCTCTGTTAGTGGGACTTCAAGAACCTGATAGATTACTGACTGCTCTGGGGGGGAATTTCCAGAAGCCTGAGCCAGTGTTCCTGTCATTGCCCTAATGGGACTGTGGAATGATGAGAGAGAATGAACCACTGATACAATTACTTCCCCTTCTTCAGGCACCATGGAAACTAAGCTCTTCTCCCGGTTTCCGAGGAGCAATGAAATAGGGAAGGAGAGTGCTAGCATCATATATTATAGAAACGTTTCTGAGATTCAGAGCGCTGCAGGGCAGGAATGGCAGCAAAGGAGACTCATTTCGCCGCCCGGGTACTTCCTCAAGTTAAATCCAGCTCATACTTTTTTAGAATAAACATTTAATGATATGGACTGTTGTCCAGAGAAGCTTCATCTTCAATCTACCACAATTTCTTTTGTTTTTTTTGCTTTGGAAGGGAAAATAGTCTGCATATATTGCCAGGTTTGTGACCAGCCTATAGTTACAGAGGTTCATGTCCTTCTATAGAGTCAACCATTTCTGTAATGCAATGTCAGCATCATCAGATGTTTAGTCATGTCTGATTCTCGGACACTCTATGAATCAGCGCTTCCCTTGACCGTCTGTCTTGTACCACCTCCTTCAGATCGACTATGATCATCTTGGTGTATAGAATGGAGTCAATGCCTGCAATGCTCTATCCGACTCCGTTGTTACAGCCTCAACCCCCCACAGCTTCAATCTAAAACTGTCTACCGTGGACCTCGCCCAGTGGTGGGTTTCAAAAATTGTTCGAACCTACTCTGTGGGTGTGGTCTCCTTTGTGGGAGTGGCTTGCCGCCCATGTGACCAGATGGGAGTGACTTGCCGCCCATGTGACCGGATATGAAGATGCCGACGACACTTGTCAGAACCACCTTAAATTACCTCACACACAGCACTGGCATGCATAAGAATATGATGTAAACTTGGTTTTTAAAAGGCATCTTTGGTTTGCGTTAAAACAACTTCAACACACGCAATGTTCTGATTGCACCACAAACGCAGTAGTCATCCTTACCTTTCACAGAGGCACTGAGTTTTATAAATATGAGCATGATAGTGTAGAATAATCATATCCAAGGACCAGTGGTGGGTTTCAAAAATTGTTGGAACCTCTTCTGTAGGTGTGGCCTGCTTTCCGGGTCCACTGGTGGAACCTCTTCTAACCAGTTCGGTAGATTTGACGAACCGGTTCTACCGAATAGGTGCGAACTGGTAGGAACCCACCTCTGACCTCGCCCCATTCTTAAGAGGTCCATAAAGGGGGCTGTGCATAAGCGCATCAGTGTGCCTACCGTCCCTGTCTTACTGTCCCCATTTATCTGTATTTACTTCCTTTGTTCATGTTTATGTTCATACCTATACTTGTTGTCTTGTACATGTTTGGCAAACAAATAAATAAAAGAAAACAAACAAATAAATAAATGATGGCCCAACATCTACTCTGTAAGCTGAAGTGTTTGAAGGACATTTTTTTTCCCATAGAACCAATCACTGTCATCTTTCCCATGAAGTCAGCTGATTTCAGATGCTAACTATGTGTGAAATGTAGCAAGAGCATTTTCTTAAATATGGAGAGAATTAATTGGAAGAGGCTCCACAGGGGGAAAGAGAGATTTGATACTACGACAGCTGTTATTGTTTCCTTTGAAGCACAAACTCAAAGTGGTCTATCCAGAATCTTCCATTTTAAGTCCGTGGGCTTTCTAAGATTGCAGTCCTATGAATTTCTCTTGTCCTTCTGTGTCTGGATCCAGCCTGCTTCATGAATATCTCCTCAGGAAATGTCAATGCCATCACCTGGGATGATCTCATCGCAGTCACATCAGAAGCAGTTAGACGGTTAGCTTCTTTAGATATTGAATTATAACATCTATCCCATTGCAATTCTATGGCTCTGTATTATGGTGATGCTATTATGGTTTCTTCTTAATTTAATATTTTATCTCCTACATTGTATTGTCTACATGTAAGAGAGAGGTGAGGTAGATAGAGCAGAGCAGAATAGAATAGAACAGAATCTGGAAGGGATCTTGGAGATCTTCTAGTCCAGCCCTCTGCAGGAGAACCAATATCAGTGATGGCTAACCATTTTGTTGTCGCATGCCAAAATTGTCCACAACAGCACATGTTCATTTGCCCACATCCATAATGCAATGCGTGCATGACATCCCCCGCATGCCCCACCCCCTGCACATGCGTATTACACCCCCCCCCGTGCTCCCCTTTCCCTGTACATGAACGCAACACCCCCCTCTATGTCCTGTTTTGGGCCTAGTGGTCCTCCCTGAAGCCTCATGGGATCAAAAACGTGCCATGGGTGGACCACATTCCACCCTCGCTCCCCGCACCCCTGCACATGTGTGCACGGCCCCTGCACATACGCACGCATCTCCTGCATGTGCCCCTGTGCATGTGTGGCAGACCCCGAAAATCAGCTGGCCAGTGGGAGGCGCGTGCACATACGTGGTGGAGCTGAGCTGGGGCGACGGCTCACGTGGCCCCAGAGAGGCCTCTGTGTGCCTCCTATACCATCTCAGACAAGTGACTGTCCAGACTTTTCTTAAAAACCACCAGTGATGGAGTGTCCAAGGTTTCTGGAGGCAAGCTGTTCCACTGTTTAATTGTTCTCATTAATCTATCATCTATTATCTATCTATCTATCTATCTATCTATCTATCTATCTATCTATCTATCTATCTATCTATCATCTATCTATCTATCTATTATCTATCTATTATCTATCTATCTATCTATCATCTATCTATCTATCTATCTATCTATCTATCTATTATCTATCTATTATCTATCTATTATCTATCTATTATCTATCTATCATCTATCTATCTATCTATCTATCTATCTATTATCTATTATCTATCTATTATCTATCTATCTATCTATCTATCTATCTATCATCTATCATCCATCTATCTATCATCTATCTATCTATCTATCTATCTATCTATCTATCTATCTATCTATCTATTATCTATCTATTATCTATCTATCTATCTATCATCTATCATCTATCATCCATCTATCTATCATCTATCTATCTATCTATCTATCTATCTATCTATCTATCTATCTATCTATCATCTATCATCTATCTGTCTTATCTATTTATCATCTATCTATCTATCCATCTATCTATCATCTATCTCTATCTATCTATCTATCTATCTATCTATCTATCTATCTATCTATCTATCTATCTATCTATCTATTATCTATCTATCTATCTATCATCTATCTATCTATCTATCTATCTATCTATCATCTATTTATCTATCATCTATCATCTATCTATCATCTATCTATCATCTATCTATCATCTATCTATCATCTATTTATCAGCTATCTATCTTTCTATTGATTATCTATCTATCTGCTGGTGCTTTATTTAAACTTAATTTGTATATCAGTGATTACATAACCTCTGTAGGTGCCATACACTAAATGAAAATGACGGGCCATGCCATTTCAGTTTAGAGATTGCATTAGAGATGCTTCTATCATTAAAAGATTAACAGTTTCTTCTGAAGAACATTTGCACTATTGTGGAGTACACAATTCAGGTTTGCTAGTTATGGAAAAGAGAGGCAGCTTTGTGTAGTGATTAATGTACCAGGCAGTAGTGGGCTCCTCTCCTCGTCACTACCAGTATGCTGCACACAGGGCCCGGTGTCCTGGTCGTGCACGCATGCTGCGCACGCATGCACACTCCACCATCCCTGTGACAACCAGCCGCTTGTCAGAGGTCGCGCAGGCGCTGCATGCTGTGCGTGCATGCACAATTGGCCGGTTGCTTTAAAAACAGGTATGGAACGCCGGCGGGTGGGCCAGTGAGCCACCGTACCGGTACGGTGGCCGCTGCTTCCGGCTACTACCAATACGGCCGTACCGGCCGGAACCTACCACTGGTACCAGGTTAAAAACTGGGAGATCCATGTTTCTAGTCTTGCCACAGAGACACAGCCAGCTGGGTGACTGTGGGCTGGTCACTCCTTCTCAGCCCTAGGAAGAAGGCAAGGGCAGAACATTTCTGAAATCTTGACAAGAAAACTGCAGGGAACTTGTCCAAGCACTTTCCAGGACTCATCGCTTATTTGAAGGGACCCAAAAAAGTAAAAGCATGGAAAAAGTTCACCGGGGAGCAGATAATAACTTTATTAGATCTACTAAAAGTTTACAAAACAGTGGGCAGGCTGCCAAGTTCAAGGGCTTTTCCAAAGAATTTCTTCAAAATAGAAAATACAGTATCTCTAGTAGCCTGAGAAGATCCAAAGTGCTGTCAGGAACATATTTGAAAATAATATTATATCGGAATGGATCCTTTCTTAACAATCGTCTGTTTATGATGAAACGGCTGGCCTTGTGCCTAGTCAACTTCCTTAGTTCTATTTAATGAAAAGAAGGACGAGGGGTGACATGACAGCAATGTTCCAATATCTCAGGGACTGTCACAAAGAAGGAGTCAAGATATTCTCCAAAGCACCTGAGGGTAGGACAAGTAGCAACAGGTGGAAACTAATCAAGAAGAGAAGCAACTGAGAACTAAGGATACAATTCCTGACAGTTAGAACAATTAATCAGTGGAACAGCTTACCTCCAGAAGCTGGAAATGCTCCAACACTGGAAGTTTTTAAGAAGAGATTGGACAACCATTTGTCTGAAGTGGTGTAGGGTTTCCTGTCTAGGCAGGGGGTTGGACTAGAAGACCTCCAAGGTCCCTTCCAATTCTGTTATTCTACTCTATTCTTTTTTCTGGAAAGAAATTAAATTGATTTTCTATTAAATGGATTTCTTAGTGCTTAATAAACATTGTATTGCCTGGGTATTTAATTTGCTTAACAATGCAAATTTACATTTGTAATCTCCACCCCTTTTTCCCAACCGTTGGTAAAATAGATTCCATGTTTCATAATATTCTACATCTTTTTTTGGTTTAATTTTCAATGTCAATCGATCCATTTCTGCACAATCTAGTATGTTTCTATGCTGTTCTGTTCTATTCATTATTTTCTTCTTTTTCAAGAGTGGGGGAGTTTTACATGCTATCCATTTTCTTCCTCTCTTTAGCTTTTCTATTAGCTGTTTATCACTTATACAGGTAGTCCTTGACATAACCATTTGGTTTAGTGACCATTTGAAATTCCAAGGGCACTGAAAAATGAGACTTATGATTGTTTTTCACGCATCTGTTGCAGCGTCTCCATGTTCGTGCAATCAAAATTTGGATGCTTGGCAATTGGTCCAATATTTACAACAGTTGCAATGTTCCAGGATCCCTTATTGCAAACTTCTGACCAGCAAAGTCAATGGGGAAGCCAGATTCACTTAACGACTGCATCATTAACTTAACAATGCCAGCGATTCACTTAACAGCGGTGACAAGAAAGGTTGTAAAATGGGCCAAAACTCACTTAACCACTGTCTCACTTAGCAACGGAAATGTTAGGTTCAATTGCGGTCGTAAGGCTTCATATACTGAGAATCTTACATCCTGATAACGTTGGTGGTGAGAGTTCAGCATTTTTGATTATTTGTTTTCAGCTCGAACCACCAAGTTTGTTTATTTTTCTTGAAACGGAAAGAAAGACTTTTGAGAAGGAGACGGTATCTGGTGCGTTTTCCAGTTGCCACGAGCAACTGCGGTGCAGTTGAACAAGAGAGAGTAAAGCTTCGCTGATGATTAGTACTGTACGTGATTGATGGTGAAAGCAGAAGTCAAAACAATGCGTTGAGAATATTTTAAAAATCAGTAGCTATTAATGTTGAGCAACGTTGTAATGTAAGTGTAACAGTTGATACTTAATTGTAAGCTTTAATGATTTATTAGACTGGCTGTCTAATTTTAGGTAGCACTTTGCCAGCCAAAACAGGGTGCATGGAGGACCCGCTAGGTCCCCATGTGGTCCATTTTTGGCTTTCCTGGCCCTCTGCCAGCCAAAAATGGGCCTCATGGGGACCCTGAGAGGCCCCTGCATGGCCCGTTGTGGCCAGCAGAGCAGTGGTGGGTTCTGGGTGGTATGGCCCAGTACAGGTGTACCGGTGGTAGCTGGGAGCAGTGGCCACCATACCGGAATGGTGGCTCATTTAGCCCAGCAAATTGTGCATAGCATGCGGCGCATGTGCGACCTATACCGAGCAGCTGGGTGTCACAGGGCATGGCGTGCACATGCGTGTGCAGTGCACATGCCCGACTAGGACGCCCAGCCCCATGCGCAGGTTACCGGTTGTGACAGGATTCAGAACCCACCACTGCAGCAGAGGCACCACAAGCTGGTCCTTTGATATTTCCAGGCTGGCCTGGTGGGCTAGATTTAAGCGCCCGCAGGCTGGATGCAGGCCGCGGGCATTGAGTTTGACACCTCTGCTTTAAACCCTGGTTGTTAAATCAGAACTATTTTGGTCTTAGTAACATTCAATTTTTGACTGAGGCCCTTGACATACCATGCAAAATCCAATTCAACCTTCTAGTCCCCAGAGACTGCACATTCATGAGGATTTCATTATTCTGACAATTAGTTAAGCCACCCATTGCTTGTAGACTTTGTTTCATGGTTCCACCAATACCACATTTGCTTATCTTCTTCTTCTGATTCAGCCATGGTCTCACTGGTAAACATTTTACTAGTTCTTAACCAAATACTTCATGCTGTAAATCCACACACACCCATCTCACACACATCCCTACCCCCAATTCAGATTCCATTCCAGGCAGATACATTTATTTTAAAGATTAGAACTGAGTGGCAATGTGTAAAACTTGGTGAAATCTGAAAATAAAGACAGCTCCTGCTGATAATGGAAGATAAAGTAATTAGAAGGGACAAGATAAGATAAACGGGTTTAGGGGGAAAAAAAGAAGTCTCTAGTTTTGTTTCAAATCCACCTCAATAAATAAATAAATAAAAATTCAGGCCTGCAACTGAATATTATAATGCTGAAGATTGAAGAAGTCTGGCTTTACTAAGCCAGATTTAAGGGAGAGAAGTGAATTTTTTTTATCCTCATTTTAACTGATCTTCTTGATTCCCCCCCCCCCCCCATCTAATTTCTCTCCGGTTTTCAGATAGTTCTCCATTAAAGATGCATAGAAAAATGTGTTCGTAAAATGAAATGCATACACAAATAGACATGCATAGGATGGGTAAAGAATATGTCAGGAAAATGTGCTTGCCAGTTTGTGTGTGTGTGTATGTAAGAAAATTGCAAATAAAAACCACATAACCTTTCACATTAATATGAAAGATTGTAAACTGTCATAGAAACGGGGGGAAAAAATGTCTGCTTTTAAAAAAAACAGCCCGAAAGAAATAGGATAAATTCATCCATGGCTGCTCCCCAGCCTGTTCAATTAATCTCAATTACTATCTTAAGGCATAAGGGTAGACATAACGATCACTAATCTGCCACTCTATTCTCTGATACTGTTATGGAATGGAATGAAATGGAAGGGAGGGAGGGAGGGAAAGAAAGGAAGAAAAAAGAAAGAAGGAAGAAAGAGAAAAAGAAAGAAAGAAAAGGAAAGAAAAGGAAAGAAAAGAAAAGAAAGAAAGAAAGAAAGAAAGAAAGAAAGAAAGAAAGAAAGAAAGAAAGAAAGAAAGAAAGAAAATGCATACTTATGTCTGTAATACAAAAAATAATTCAGGGGGAGGAGAAAAATAAGGAATTAAGTAATTGGATACTTATCAAGTATCAAGGCAGAGAAATATTTCTTCCCCTCGGTGCAGCTCTATTGCCTCGTTGTACAACATTTGCCAGAAGAATATGTCTATTAATGATGTCAAAATGAAAATCTATACTCTGCACGCCCCAGGCCTGCAGATGGCAGAGAAAGCAGAAGCCTCCGATCGATCATCAGAAAACAAGATGGAGCCTCAGCTTCCGTTTCAGCTGTATTTATAGGGAAACATCATCACTGCATAGGTGAACTAAGTGTCAACTTTAAATATTAAGCTACTTCATGCATTCCTGAAAGAGCCTCTCTCTCTCTCTCTCTCTCTCTCCCTACTTAATACATTGTCTATCCTTCCATCCAATCACATTATTTATAGTTTGTTCCAGTCTTATCACCTTGTCTTATACCAATAATAAAATCTGTTCCAAAAGGATATATATTGTTTATAGTAAAATAGAGAAATATGAAACGATAATGTGGTGCAATTTTTGAAGGGGCAATTGAAGATATTGTTTATGTATTAAGAAAAAATAAGTTTTAAAAAAATGGAAAATAATAATGGAAGAAAACAATTTGGATGAAAGTGAAAACCAAGCTATGGTGTAAAATGGATTATGTAAAGGAGAGGGTGTAAAAGGGAAGATCCGGTCAACACTTCGTTTCTATAATATGTGTAAAGTTGTATTAAAAAAATAAAAGACTTGGGGGTTGGGGTAGAAAATGCTCCTTGTCCTACCTTAGTGAATGATCTTATTTGAGACCTGGTTGGGGGAAGCGTGTCCCCAATTTTTTCCTTTTATCTGAAAAGAAAATCATCTTGTCCTTTCTCCTAATTTTATGTTTCAGGGTACCATATTCTTACCTGGAAATCGTGTGGTTGAGCATCCTTCCAGTGATGAAAACCCAGGAAAGTTCCTTTTCGAAGTGGTGGCAGGTAAGTTTCTTGATTCACTGTGAATCTTTTACAGTGTTTATTGATTGCCTAATGCCTATGCCGTGTTCATCCTGGTTTATAGCTTGAAGAATATCAATTATTCAATTTTATAAATTTTATAACGGGGGGTTCAGGCATTTTTAGTAATGATAGTGTTACTGATCACATAGTGGCCTGGTTTCTTTAAACATTTTTTGAAAAAAAAAAACTTCAGAATTAAAAAGCAAGTCTTAGGGAGGAGTAGAAGGAAAGATAGGAAGGAGAGGAGAAAGGAGAGGAATAGGAGAAAGGGAAAGGCAGAGGAAGAATGGGAGGGAATGTAAGAGTAGGAAAGAGGGGAGGAATGGGAAGAAGAGGGGAAGGGTAAAGGGGAGGAAGGGGAAGGAGAGAAGGGAAAGGAGAGGAGGAAGGAAGGAAGGAGAGAAGAAAGAGAAGAAAGGGGAGTAGGAAGGAGGGAGGGAAGGAGGGAGGGAAGCAAGGAGGGAAGGAAGGAGGGAAGGAAGGAGAAGGAGAGAAGAATGGAGGGAAGGAAGGAGGGAAGGAAGGAGAGAAGGAGAGAAGAAAGGAGGGAAGGAAGGAGGGAATGTAGGAGAGAAGGAAGGGGGAAAGGAAGGAGGAAAGGAAGGGGGAAAGGAAGGAGAGAAGGAGAGAAGAAAGGAGGGAGGAAAGGGGGAAGGTGGGAGGGAAGGAAAGAGGGAAGGAAGGAAAGTAGGAGAGAAGAAACGAGGGAAGGAAAGAGGGAGGGAGGGAAGAAGAAGTAGGACCGTTGTAAGATAAGATGGATCTATGGGATGGTAAGAAAGCAATTTTCAAGTATATTGTCAACAGTAGGGAAAAATTGTTATAAATACATATTATTAATAACAGTTATGAGATCATATAATTGTGAATGTATATAGGAAACTGATAAAATAAAAAAATTGTTAAATGTTAAAATAAAAATAAAAATAAAAAGCAAGTCTTTTTAAAGGTTAGTATTTTATTGGTGCGTGTGTTTGGAACGGTGTACTCTTGTTTTTGAGTCATTTCTTGTCAGTAAATAAATAGAAGAAATCTAGTTGAGTGGAGTGGTTAAGACACCAGGCTAGAAACCAGGAAACTGGGAGTTCTAATTCTATCTTGGGCATGAAGCCAGTTAGGTGACTTGGAGCCAGTCATTCTTTCTCAGCCCTCGGAAGCAGGCAACGGCAAGCTACCATATTTTTGGAGTATAAGATGCACCGGCATATAAGACGCACCATGCACTCTGCAGACCCTTTTTGACGAAAACAGGCCCATTTTTTTTTTCATGAATAGCCTTTAGGAGGCTTATAGAGTGCTCCTGGGGGGTGGGGTGGGCCAAAAAAGAAGCAAAAAACAGCCTGTTTTTTGCACAAATGTGCCCATTTTTCATTAAAAAAGGGCATGCATAGCCTTTAGGAAGCTTATAGTGCTCTTGGGGCTTGGGAGGGGCAAAATTGAGCAAAACACGGCCTGTTTTTCGCTCATTTCTGCCCTCTGCAGCCCCCAAGAGCACTCTATAAGCCTCCTAAAAGCTATGCATGGCTAGTTTGGTGAAGGAGGTGGGGTTTTGGGAGGCAAAATATGCTATATCCAGTGTCTAAGACGCACCCAGATTTTCAGCCTCTTTTCTGAGGGAAAAGGGTGCATCTTATACTCCGAAAAATACGGTACTTATGAAATCTTGCCAAGAGAACTGCAAGAGCTAATCTAGGTGGTCCCCAGAGATTAAAAACTGACTCAAAAGCACCAAATAAACACACAGATCGCTTGAAAGGCTTGATGGGTTATTATTATAAAATATCCAAGGGTGGGATCCTACCGGTTTAACAACCTGTTTGCTGCTCGTACATGCAAAGTTTACAGAAACTCGCCTTCTGCATTACTGCTGGTGAGGAAAAACACTCTTTTTGAAGGCAATACACTCTGCCGTGCTGATCAGCTGAGCCTCGGAAAAGGAAATATAGGTGAGTGTTGGGGCCCAGCAGGAGCCGTTGGAGCTGCAAACAGACTCTGATAGCGAGGGACCCTATGAGTCGGCTCTGGAAGATGTGGAAGACCCTGGACAGGGTTCAGACTCCAAGCAGGAGGCTGGTTGGCCACCAGGAGGTGCCTGAGGCATAGAGCAGCGGCGAAAGCCAAAGGGAGTTGGTCCCTGATGTCAGGCCCTGGAGCAGTGGGGAGGAGCTAAGGGAGTTGGTCCGGATGCCAGGCAAAAACGGGCAGATAAGCGCCGACAGCAACTATGGAGATATAGAAGATAATTGGGGCCAGGTGGTTGTGATTAGGCTCCTCCCAAGAGAGTATATAAGAAGAGACTTTGGGAGGAGGCTGTTTGCAGGACTCAACTATTATACTAAAGCTGGAGCAGCTCTTGTGTGTATTTCTTATCTGTGGAAGTCTGGGTTGTCGGTGTGTTAATTTACTGTGAATAAATTGTCTAGCAGTAATCTTGTGTCATCGTGACTCACCGTACCGAGGTGGGTCAGAACAGGTGAGTATAGTGCAGAGTCAGGAGGCCCACTTCAAAGTCGGAGTGAACCAGTTCGCTCCCAGTTGAGCTGCACAAGCAATGGGCAAGCACATGCGTGCGCAAAGGTCCACTTGCACAAGCATTGGGGAAGCATGCACGCACAAAGCTCCACTTATGTGTGTGGTGTGCTCTTTTGCTTGCATGTGGCACTCTTCTCATGCGAGCGGAGGGCTCTTATGGTCTAGCGCGAAGCTCCACTCATGTGAGCGGAGGGCACTCACGTGCAGAGCTCCATTTGTACACACACACACACACACACACACACACACACACACGCGCCTTCTGCTCAAGTGCCTGTCCTGATCCAGGCTTCCTTAACAAGCATGAAGCAGAGTCTGGGTCCCAGCAAAATCTCTTTTATTTACACGACTGTGAATTCCTTTCATTCACAGTCAGCAAGGCTTTAGCAAACAGTCTTTCAGAGGAATATTTATCAACACGAACCTTATCTCGCTTGACGAGCTGCCAGATAACTAGTTTCCAAACGCAGGGCAAGGCAAAACTTGGCACAGGGTCTCTTATAGTCACAAACAGAACTTTCCACTCTTGAAACAACCGAAGGAACGGATTGTTTCCTGCAAAAGCCCACTCTCCATTCGCTCCTCTTTTGTTTCCTATGGGAGGGGCCCAGTCGACCTTGCTTTCTTAATTGTTCTTGTCTTCTGGCAGCTCTGCGCATGCGCACACTGGGAACTGTTCCCCTGCCTCACTGCTGTCTAGCTCCCACTCTGCCTCCGACGCAGAGCCTTCTTCTGAGCTTTCTTCACTCTCCAGGACTGGCTCATATTCTTTCTCACTGCCCAACTCTGCTGCCCTCCGCTCTAGGCAGCTTTCTCGGGGTCTATGGCAACAATCCCTATTCGTGTATTCATTTACCAGAATCGAAGCCATGCCTCCTTCAACAAGAATTAAAATATTTGCAAGGTACCAAGAATGCCCAAGTACCTTATTTTTGTCCTACGCACATCCCTGTGGCTTCGCACGCTGGCAATTTGTGGGAAAGAGGATTTTCTCACTTGTCTTTGGCAGATCTATTGGTCCAGAAGGAAAGCAGCATATAAAAATTGAAGGAAGGAAAGAACAAAAAGACAGTAAAGAAATTGTTCCCATTCATCTCAAGTAATGCAGGCTTTTTCTCATTTTTAATGCTCAGCAGGGAAATACAATTTTTCATTTTCTGTTTCCTGTTCTGCGAAAACTTTTTGCTGTCCTTTGACAGTTACTAGGCCTTAGTTCCTCCCTATGGCATCCAGCAACATAAATATCCCTGTAGACAATTCTTTTGGTGCCCATAAGCTCTCTGACCTCCCCTCCCCCACATCCAGACTCAACTTTATTGTCAAGGATGCTTCCTGACCTCAAGTTAACCCAGCAGAAAATTAGAAGGAAAGGCGATTGGAGCCTTGAACTTTGTTTGATAGCAAGCTCACCTGCCTGGAAAAAGATCAACCACAAGCAGGGAGCTACAGTATGTGCAGCCTCTTTCAAGAGATGAGGCGCCAAGATTTGGTGGGTTGCATTCTGATAAATCAACTTTGTTATATCCCTGCTTCAGCAATATTCCCATTTTGCGAATAGATAAGAACCCTAACAATCATTTGCAAGAGGATTTACATGAGTGGTGCCCACTAGCACAAAACATTGGGGATTCCTCTTCTTGGTCATGAGAAATTCATTTCCTATGCAAAGTTACTACTAGTGAATCAGTCCAGTGATGGGATTCAATTTTTTTTACTACTGGTTTTGGGGGTGTGGCTTGGTGGGCGTGGCAGGGAAAGGATACTGTAAAATCTCCATTCCCTCCCGATCAGCTGTGACCCGGGAGGCAGAGAATAGATGGTGGCGGGGCCAGTCAGAGGTGGTATTTACCGGTTCTCCGAACTACTCAAAATTTCCGCTACCGGTTCTCCAAAACTGGTCAGAACCTGCTGAATACCACCTCTGGATCAGTCCAATGCAGATGGTCATCAGCCAGATGATCAGCACAAAAACTTGCTTGCAAAAAGTTAGCACCCAATCAGTCATGGGCATCCTTCAGTCTCAAAAGACTATGGCATCGTTGCTCTGGAAAGAGGTCCTAAAGCAGCATCTGGTGTAGATAAAAAGTCCAATTTGGGGGTGGCAATCCCTTCCACAATGAGGGCAGATACATTCTGTCCCCTGCCCAGCCCCCAGTTTTTGCTGGTTCCGGGCAGGGGTGGGTTTCAACCGGTTCGCGGCGGTCCCCGCGAATCGGTTGGTCGGCGAACCCGGAAGTAAGTAACTTCCGGGAACGGCGAAGGGCCCACCCGCCCGCCCGCGTTCCTTACCCGGTTTTGGCGAGTTCTGCGCTTCCACGCATGTGCAGGACGCATACAGCACCTGCGCGATCCTCTAGGAGCAGCTGGAGCATCGCACAGACGCTAGTACGCATGCGTGCGCTGTGCGCATGCACAAGGACGCCGCCGGCCCCGTTCCAACCGAACCGGTTGGAACGGGGCAAGAAACCCACCCCTGGTTCCGGGACTGTCTCTTTGTCTCAGCCTGCCGAACAAGTGTCTCTTCGAATTGGAGAAAGCCATGCTGCATTTTTAGCCTCCAAGCTGAACGATCAGAAGTCCAGGTTTCCCAGCCGTTAATGTCCATTCCCAAAGCCTTTAGATCCTTCTTGCAGATATCCTTGTATCGCAGCTATGGTCTCCCTCTGGGGCGCTTTCCCTGCACTAATTCTCCATACAGGAGATTTTTCGGAAACTGACCATCAGCCACCTTGGACATAATATTACGAAGAAAGAAAGCAGATTTTTTTTTTGCTAAGAATTGAGTTGGAAGAAATGGCTAAGGACATATGAATTTCTGACTTTCTGGAATCACTCATTGTTAGGAGGAATGGGGGGCTACTGGGGCTACTTGGACTGCAGATCATTTGGTTGACCATAAATGGTGTCACAGAGATGCATGAAACTGGATTTCTTTGTTGCCTTCTGGTGACCCTAGAAGGTGATCTTAAATCTGGTTCTCTAGAATGCTTCAGTTGACGTTGCCTGATATGTCCTCATTGCAACATACAACTTATGGGAAACAATTCACAAACTTCTAGGAGTGGATGAAATGAGAAATCCAAAGGTGCTTTCTCAAGAGGCAACTGGATTTTCTGGAGTTTCTTTGAAGACGTTTCGCTTCTCATCCAAGAAGTATCTTTCAAAATACCTTATTTTTCAGAGTATAAGACGCACCAAGATTTAGAAGAGGCAATTTTTTAAAAAAAGTTTTTACACTCTGCAGACCTCCCAAAAATGGCCCATTTATTTTGTGAAAATGGACCTGTTTTTTCAAAAAAAAAGGCATTCATAGCATTTAAGCGGCTTATAGTGCTCCTGGGGGTTGGGGGGGGGGCAAAATTGAGCAAAACACAGCCTGTTTTTCGCTCATTTCTGCCCTCCCCAACACCCAGGAGTACTCTGAAAGCCTCCTAAAGGCTATGCACAACCATTTTGGTGAAGGGGGCGGGATTTCGGGAGGCAAAAAATGCTGTATTCAGTGTATAAGACGGACCCAAATTTTCAGCCTCCTTTTTGAGGGAAAAAGGTGTGTCTTATACTCCGAAAAATATGGTACTTCTTGGATGAGAAGTGAAACATCTTCAGAAAAAATCTGGACCGTCCAGTTGCCCCTTGAAAAAGCACCTTTGGGACAACCATGACCTGGATGACTGAGAATCTCCATAGACATGAGATGAGAAAGTATTTTAGTTCTGA
This sequence comes from Thamnophis sirtalis, assembly GCF_051295495.1. Classification (NCBI taxonomy): domain Eukaryota; kingdom Metazoa; phylum Chordata; class Lepidosauria; order Squamata; family Natricidae; genus Thamnophis; species Thamnophis sirtalis. Next base: position 11,029,723 of record NW_028261390.1, read on the forward strand.
GGTAGGGAGACAATTTTGCAAACATTGAAAACGCTGTATTTGTCACTTTTAATTCCTGTTTTGGTAGGACTGCTATGCGCATTCTCTAGAAAATTAACATTTAGGGAGAAGCCTGAAAAGGTGTGGTAGAGAAGCAACTGGTCGGTTTTAACCCATTTCCTGCCAATTGTTTTTGCAGTGGTATTGCTTTACCTGCTGGTAAGCACTCTAATGCCGAGGTGGCGCAGTGGTTAAATGCAGCACTGCAGGCTACTTCAGCTGACTGCAGTTCTGCAGTTCGGTTGTTCAAATCTCACCGGCTCAGGGTTGACTCAGCCTTCCATCCTTCCGAGGTGGGTAAAATGAGAACCCGGATTGTTGTTGGGGGCAATATGCTGACTCTGTAAACTGCTTAGAGAGGGCTGAAAGCCCTATGAAGCGGTATATAAGTCTAACTGCTATTGTTATTGCCTGTAGTGTCACCCCATCTTTTTTTTAAAGAAAAAAATCCCCTCCACCTCCACCGCATTGCAATCTTAAGCTAATTACAAGAGAGGACCTGAATTGCCAGGCAATTATTTAACATAATATTTGTTCATTGAGTTTAGCAAGATTTAGTCTCCTGTAATTAGGAATGCAGCCTTGGCCCCCTCTGGGTTTATCAAGTGGGAATACAATTCTGATTTCTGTAACACCCACCCTATTTGTCTGTTGCTTTGTTTATATGCAAGGAAGCTCTCTTGTAATCTTGGCAAATGCTCATCCAACACATAATAAAGCAGACGTTTTCTCTCACCAGATTTAAAAAGCAAGACATTTGAGGCATGAAAATATTTTCGCAATGCAACACGGATCAGTGTGGGCTGATTTACAATGGAATCCATGGCTAAATGTTAATGGATGCGGCCGAAGGACAGAGAATTTAGTCAGAGGGGTTTGCTTATTGTTGCCCTGGAGAATAGATATAAACACTTGGCCTTGTTCAACTTTCTCCACCCACATCTAAGTTGGCATACAGATTACATAACTTTCTATGTGCGAGCCTTATTCCCAAAGAATGCATGCTTTGAATTAGAGATGGAAACAATCCTTGTAATCATCATTTCCTAAAGGATTGAAAACGGATACAAACGGTGTTACTAAAATGCTAGATGTGTATGGAGATTCTCAGAATAAACTTATAATCGTTTGTATTGCCTGGACTCCTGTTTCCCTGTGCTTGATAGTCACTTGTAGTAAGTTGAGGAATACCTGTAACAATAAGCCATAGCTGTTCAGAGAAATGGGGGAGTGGGAAGACATACCGTATATACTTGAGTATAGGCCGACCCGAATATAAGCCGAGGCACCTAATTTTACCACAAAAAACTGGAAAAGTTATTGACTCGAGTATAAGCCTAGGGTGAGAAATGCAGCAGCTACCGATAAATTTCAAAAATAAAAATAGATACCAATAATGCCATTGCCCATTGAATAACATATACAGCCTGCCTGTGCCCATTAAATATACAGTAGCCATTGTAAAAATTTGCTCTGCATAACAAATTATTATCACACAATACCGGTGTATTCAATGAAATACTTCACTCACCTCATGATGCTGATGTCCCGCTGTGATGATGATGTCCCGCCTCCTATGACACACGGCACAGTGATTCCTATCATTGGATCACTGTACCAGAGGAGGTGGGACATCGCTATGTGGCTGCTTGCCATAACAAGGAGGAGGTGGGACATCGTTGCAGAGCGGCAGGAGGGGGAGGAAGGGGAATCGTAAGACAGCCCTGCATTACATTAGAACGTGAGGAGGGGGGATGGTGCGGTGCACGCTGCGCGGCAAACTGACACAGAGGGAGGGGAAACTCACAGGGGCGCTGGGCCATTCACGAGCGTCACCCAGCTGCATGGCCCCGCCCCTTTTTCTCCTCCATTTCGGGCAAATTTTTCACTGACTCGAGTATAAGCCGAGGTGGCTTTTTTCAGCCCAAAAAGTGGGCTGAAAAACTAGGCTTATACTTGAGTATATACAGTAATATCCCACTGAGAGCCATTGCAGCCCTCAAATATGAGCGCATTAGAATTTGACTGTGCTTGCATATAGGAACAAAGACTTCTGTTTAACCAATATATCACAATATATTGTTTTTGCTGATCATTGAAACTGGTTGTTTCTCCAAGTCTGCATTATGTATAACAACTGTGTTTCTCTTATCATTCTAAAGGCAGCTGGCGACAAACTTCTATTTGTATGTCAAATCTGTGGCCAGTATCCAAAACATCTCTTTTTTCTAGTTTATTTATTGGCAATACATCTGAATTATTTGGAGAATGCAAGTGGGTGTTGCATGGTATTTAAATCCAGAAATAAATAAAAAAATTCTGGCAAAAAGGAATACAGTTGTTCTGATACAATGAAATATGTATGTGGAATTGTGTTGGATTTACATTTTTAATTAGCAGTATAAATTATTTTGTCTTCCCCCCCATGAATATAGATGCAGATTTTACTTCCCATCCATGTTAATATCTCAGCGTTTCAAGGCACTCATTGTCTCAAAACTTAGGTTTTTAAACTGATGGTTTAGCTGTAGGAATATAAAATCTCTGTTTTAGTCCCACTGAAATCAGTGGTCGTAGGTCATTCATATAATTGGCTGTGTTGATTTCAAAGGATTTAAAGAAGGCAGTGAAATCCTATAAAGATAATCCTTGACCTATACGAGTTTATTTACTGACTCTTCAAAATGACAATGGCATTAATTAACTATGACCATTTTTCACACATACAACTGTTGCAGCATCCTTATCAGTGGTGGATCGCTGCCGGCATGACCGTACTGGTAGTAGCCTGGAGCAGCTAAGAGCGTACCGGTACAGTGGCTCATTTGGCCCACTAGCCCGCCTGAACTCTACAGCTGTATTTAATGCCAAAAACTACACTGCATGCGCGCACAGCGTGCGGAGCCTGTGCGTGCCCTGACTAGCAGCTGGGTGCTGCAGGGGCGGTGGATTGTGCATGTGTGCACAGCGCACATCAGGCTCGTGCACAGACAGACCGCAATCAGCGTATCGGTAGAGGCATTCAGAGTGTTCAACCTTATCTTACATAGTTTTCTCTTTGGTAACGCTATGCTGCTAACTAGGATGTACAAAACCTTTGCCAGACTTGTCCTTGAATACTGCTCACCTGCCTGGAACCTACACTGCAATAAATAAATAAATAAATAAATAAACAAACAAACAAACAAACAAACAAACAAATAAATAATAAAATAAAATAAAATAAAATAAAATAAAATAAAATAAAATAAAATAAAATAAAATAAAATAAAATAAAATAATAAAATAATAAAATAAAATAAAATAAAATAAAATAAAATAAAATAAAATAATAAAATAAAATAAAATAAAATAAAATGAAATAAAAAAATAAAATAAAAAAATAAAATAAAAAAATAAAATAAAATAATAAAATAAAATAAATAAAATAAAAAATAATAATAAAATAAATAAATAAATAAATAAATAAAACAAATTAAATAAATAAATAAATAAAATCAATAAAATAAATAAAATCAATAAAATCAATAAAACCAATAAAACCAATAAAACCAATAAAACCAATAAAACCAATAAAACCAATAAAACCAATAAAATCAATAATAAATTAATAATAAATTAATAATAAATTAATAATAAATTAATAATAAATTAATAATAAATTAATAATAAATTAATAATAAATTAATAATAAATTAACAATAAATTAATAAAATAAATAATAAAATAAATAAAATAAATTGCACCCAGAAATCGGCAGCCAATACAGGAGAGATGATATATGTGCACACTGAAGTTTGCACAAAACCATGCGAGCCGCTGCGTTTTGCACTAACTGGAGCTTCCGGATACTCTTCAAGGGCAGCCTCATATATTGTTGGCATTTTCAATTATATTTTGCTATCATTCGAGTATTCTACTTTAAGTGCTAAAATTTCTTGGGGCACTTCTAAATTAACTTACCAATTGTCCAGAGATGAATTACGGTTTATGTTCATTTCATTTTTAAAATATAAAAACTAAGATTCTGTATTCATCGTTTCGTAATATATCCCCTTGAAAATAAAAGGCCTATGCTACAGTCAGTCTGACTTAATGAAGATCATGTTTAACTTTGTTGTTGATGCACGATAAAACAACTGTAATTTAAACTGCTGTTTTCTTAAATTGATTGAGATTCTCTCCTTATCCAGATCTGGCGTTGTTGTTGTTGTTAGTTGCAAAGTTGCGTCCGACCCATCTTGACCCCATGGACAATGTTCCTCCAGTCCTTCCTGTTCTCTACCATCCACTGTAGTCCATTTAACCTCACACAGACTGCTTCAGTGACTCCATCCAGCCATCTCATTCTCTGTCGCCCCCTTCTTTTTTCCCCCTCAATCTTTCCCAGCATTAGGCTGACCGATTTGATCGGCTTGCAGTCCAAGGGACTCGCAGGAGTCTTCTCCAGCACCATAGTTCAAAGGCTTCAATTCTTTGGCGTTCAGCTTTTATTATGGTCCAACCTTCACAGCCATACATTGTAACTGGAAAAACTTGTTTAACTGCAATCCCATAGTTAAGAATATAATTCTGTTTAGGTATCCTTGATAGTTAATCCACTGAATTTAGCTTTCCATTGAACACAAATTGAGGATTTGGCTGAAACCTCTATTGCATTCGAGGAGAATGGAGTAAAACTGACTTTTTCTGGATTCTTTCTGGGGTGCTTAGGAATAAAAATGCCAGGCTAAATTTGGAGCAAGAAGGTTGTATGATTGAGAAAACGTATGGTTCTGAAATGGCGCTTAATTGCAGTCTACGCAAAATATAACGCAATCTGGCCCGTGGAGTTTCGATATGATGTGTCAGATGATTTTTGGAGATGTTTTCCAGACATTCATTCTGCAGATACAAAGTCCTCTTTTCCACCCCATTTTTGCTGAGCTCAAAATGTGAGAAAGGGTAAAATTGTCCGCTCTTGGCACAAAAGAGTTTGAAGTGAGTAATTACCATGACAGATGTGATGGTCTGTTGGTTTTTAAACTAAAATGGTTCTTGGAGAGCTTCAGCATGTAGGGCAAAATACAATTTTGGTCTTGCTTCCCGTTGGAAATATCGTTGCTTGAAAGTAACTGCCTTCCCTATTGTTAAAATAATGCCTCGGATGTAATACAGTAATATATATGCATTTGCAATATCTAATTTTCCACTGGTTCGGAATATGAACAATTGAATATGAACAATATAAATAAAGCAAAACACCAGTGAGAATTCCCTACTAGGGATATAGGGGAGGAACATACAACTATACCATCTCTAGGGAGCCCCCCAAGGAAATTAGTTATGTGGCAGACAACAATAGAGATCATATTTAACTAACAGAGAATAGGAAATAAAAACAATCATTTTTCTTTTCCTTAAAATACAGGCAGTCCTCAAATTACAACCATTGGTTGTTCTGACCTAGGCTTCCTGAGAGCATGAAGCAAACTCCTTGTCCCGACAAAAAACCCTTTTATTAATTTACTGGGAATTCTGCTCATTCATACAGCTATTGTCATCATTTGACTGGTTTTAGTCCCAGATCTGGGTAACTTTGTCTCAATGCTAAACCGCAATAACAATCTCGACATTGTAAGGTAACACCCTGCCAACAAAAGTGCGTATAGATAAGGCCAGTTGCAATGGATGGCTGTGAAAGTTGGACCATAAGAAAGGCTGAGCGCCAAAGAATGGAGGCCTTTGAACTATGGCGCTGGAGAAGACTCCTCCGAGTCCCTTGGACTGCAAGGCGATCAAACCGGTCAGTCCTAGAGGAGATCAACCCTGATTGCTCTTTAGAAGGCCAGATCCTGAAGAGGAAACTCAAATACTTTGGCCACCTAATGAGAAGGAAGGACTCCCTGGAGAAGAGCCTCATGCTGGGAAAGATGGAGGGCAAAAGAAGAAGGGGACGACAGAGAAGGAGGTGGCTGGATGGAGTCACTGAAGAGTCGGCGTGAGCTTAAATGGACTCTGGGGGATGATAGAGGACAGGAAGGCCTGGAGGAATGTTGTCCATGGGGTCGCGATGGATCGGACATGACTTCGCAATTAACAACAACAACAACGCCAGATCTGGATAAGGAGAGAATCTCAATCAATTTAAGTAAACAGCAGTTTAAGTTACAGTTGTTTTATCGTGCATCTCCCCTTAAGGCTCATTGATGGTAAAAAAAAGAAACTGCATTCCTTCTTAACCCAAAAGGAAAATGGTATCTTCATTTTAAATAAGTCATCCTTTGAAATATTTAAGAGGTTGCACCATCTCAGGTGAATTGACAGAGAAGACAGACTGATTTGCTCTCGTATTAATATTTATATGCCTTGAGATTCTCTGCTGTTTGCAGTTGTTGATTACAAGGAACTGTCCTTTTGATAGAGCTGTCTATAATACTTCCTGCCTTTGGAGGACCATACTTTCAAAGGGTCTTCAGAGGTGTCTTATTCCAAAGGTGACGAATTAAAATTAGGCTTACTCTTTAGCAATTGCTAAATTTCCTTTTTAGTATCATTTTTAATCTTTGATTACTGCCTCAGGAAAAACCTTAACAGACCACTGCCCACCTTGTCCAAAAATCAAAACGAATATTTTACCAAAGAGTTTATCATCTAGGCTGCAAAAAAAATCAAGATGATCTTTAGATGGCAGAAAAGAATAACAGAGTTGGAAGGGACCTTGGAGATCTTCTAGTCCAACCCTCTGCTCAAGCAGGAAACCCTGCACCATTTCAGACAAATGACTCTGCTCAACACTTATAAATCGACCTTCTGCAATTTTACTCGCAAATAGCACCTCTATGGCAGGGGTGTCAAACTCAAGGCCCGGGGGCCGGATCCAGCCTGCGGGGTGCTTAAATCTAGCACATGGGGCTGCCCCGGAAACAGCAAAGGACCGGCCTGCAGGGCGGTCCTTTGTCACAGCCGAAAAGGGAGCTCATGAGGGCCAAACATTTTGCTGACAAAGAGTTGTAGGAGGCCGCCGTAGCTGGAAACAGAGCTCAGGAGCCCGTTTTCATTGGCAAAGCACTCGGGCCACCCCAAGCACCCCCGATACAAGTGTCATCAAGTCACACCCGTTCCCCCCCCCAAGGTCAAACACAACCCTGATGCAGCCCTCAATGAAATCAAGTTTGACTCAGGGATGAAATTCAGCAGGTTCTGCCAGGTTCTGAAGAACCGGAAGTGGAAATTTTGAGTGGGTCAGAGAACCAGCAAATACCACCTCTGGTTGGCCCCAGAATGCGGTGGGGAATGGAGATTCTGCAGTATTCTTCCCCTGACACTCCCACCAAGCCACGCCCACAGAACCGGTAGTAAAAAAAATGCATTTCACCACTGGTTTCACCCCCCTGCTCTATGGTGAAGGAGAAGCTAGGAATTAGCCCCTGGCCCAAAGTCACCCAATAAATTTTAGCATCCTCAGCCATTTCAGCATGAATCTCTCTGACATCTTAAGGCCAATGACCCTCTGAAGATCTGTTAACCAAAGATGGGAAATTGAATGATTGCAGGGGCTTCTTCAGTGAAGTAAACGTCTCAGAGGCAGAGCACTGTAACCCGCCATCCCATCCTTTCGAGAGCCGAGCGATTGAAAACCCAGCCGCAACATTCGTCTGAAAAGTCTATTATCCTAGCCGTGTTCTCCGAGGATTTATCGTGTCCTCCTCTGGATAGATGAGGCTCTCCTTCCCCCTTTTCCAGGAGCTATCAAGGGATGTCTGAGCCAATTTGACATTTCCTAGATGCTTATCTTCATATGTCAGCCTCCCCCTAAACTTCCTTTAAGGAAAACAAAGTCTAGGGGCTTCCCTGTGCGTCATGCTCAGAGAGCTGAGCGGATTTAATTGCTTCTGCCATAAAGATGAATGCCTCCCACACTGCTCGGTGACAGTCAGCAGTACTTCTTCATTAGTTGCCAGGAGCCCCAAACCCTCAAGGGCATTGGTGAGATCTTCAGCAGAACTAATTTTACCTGTGATGTTTTCTACAGGGAGAATAGAGAGGTTATTTATCCCACGGCAAGGTGTCGCTGCATTGTTGTGCCTACTACTAAACCTTATACACATACTTGAAGTCATCGAGTCCTCTGAATGATATTTATTAAATTTGCTGCTACTCCTCTCTGTCACTCTATCATAAAGAGAAAAGAAAGAAAAACTGCATGCAGTTTATTCACGGAAGGATGTCACTGGCTGGTTTTGCTACTGTGAGTGGGTTTATATCTGCCTCCCCAGCTTGCTATCCAGATGCGAAATTCCCATCAGAGTTAAAAAAAAAAAACCTGGCAAACTAAAAAGCATGTAACTTTCAAAGTTACAGTCCAATTTTACAAAGCAGCGTGTAGTTTCCTGCTTGGGCAGGAGGTTGGACTAGAAGACCTCCAAGGTCCCATCCAACTCTGTTATTCCAGAATCATCTTTATCTCCAAGAATGAGGAGCTCCACATAGGTATTCGTAGAAGATAAAGTTTGTTTGGTTTTATTTTATACTAGCCGATAACCCGGCGTTGCCCAGGTATTTATTTATAGGGCGGAAATGTCCAGACCAAATGTAATTTCTAATGTTGGATTTTCCCCCTTACCAGAGAGAGCTCCCTTGTGGAGTATTGTGAAGCTGTTACAATGGCCACTCCACTGCTCTGTACAGTAGAAGCCATTTATGGCAGTACAGTAGAAGCCATTTTAAGGCACAACAGACTGTATCTTAACAGAACACACACACTGAGGGGTGTTAGGGGTATCTTACCCCCACAATATTTTTTTCCAGAGAGTAAGTCATCTGTGTACCAACTTTGGTTGAAATAGCTCAAGGCATTCCAGAGTTATGCTGGACCATACACACACACAGCCATAGTTGATAGGTAGGTAGGATAGATAGATAGATGATTGATAGATAGATAGATAGATAGATAGATAGGTAGGTAGGTAGGTAGGTAGGTAGGTAGGTAGATAGATAGATAGATAGATAGATAGATAGATAGATAGATAGATAGATAGATAGATAGATAGATAGATAGATAGATAGATACTTTGAAAACAGTGTATTATCTGGGTCCATCCCGTTTAACAGAGAAATAACTGATGTTTCAATAGTAATAATAATAGTAAAAATCATAATTATAATAACAAAGATATTTATGTTAACTTCTTTATATTCATAGTCATATTAATTCGTCTTTTACTTATACATAGTAATATTCTTTCTTCTTCTAATTTCTACCTCTTGTATCTAACCACTGGTAAAACATATACCATGTTAAGTAGTATTCTGTATCTGCTTTATCTTTTATTTTTAATGTCAATCTTTCCATTTCTGCAGTCTAATATTTCCCGGATTATATTTTAACCGGGGGGGGGGGGGTATCCTTGTTTTTCCAATATTGTGCAAATACAATTCTCTCTGCTGTCAGCACATGCATTATTAAATAGGTAGTCCCTTTATTGTAGCTTTCTGGTAATATACTTAACAAGAATATTTCTGATACTCTGATATTCTGATAAAATTGGTGAGGAGGCCCCAAAAGCATTCTTGAAAGCCAGAACAGGTAACCCTCAACTTACAACCATTCATTCAGTGACCATTTGAAGCTATAGCAGCATTGGGGAAAAAAAGACTTACAATCATTGCAGCATTTGGTCACTTGACGAAAATTCGGATGCTTGGCCACTGGCTCATATTTATGACGGTTGTAATGTCCCAAGCTTACATGATTGATCACCTTTTGCAACCTTCCAACAAGCAGCATAAAATGGGGAGGCCAGGTTCATTTAACAACCGTGGTACTAACTTAAGAACGGCAGTGATTCATGTCACAACTGTGACACCGGTGGGATTCACTTACCTTCCATACCAGTTCGCAAATGTGAGTGCCCGCCAGTGATGGGATTCAGCTGGTTCGCACCTCTTCAGGAGAACCAGTTGTTAACTTCCTAAGTAGTTTGGAGAACCGGTTGTTGGAAGAAATCTCATTTTATCCTTTTTCCACTTTACAGAGCTAATCCTGTAAGGAAGGCAGGAAGGAAACATTCTCGTGTTGTTTCTGGCCTAATCTTTATTGTCCTGCTTACTGAAACTGCCTCTCCGGTTAACCCTTATTACCATTGTAACAGCTAAGGAGAAGCGCCCATCGACGTGAGTGATGTTGAGTTGGCCACGCCCACCTAGTCACATGGCCACCGAGTCACGCTTACCCAGCTGGTCATTACGGCAGAGAACCGGTTGTTAAATTATTTGAATCTCACCACTGGTGCATGCGCAGCGTCTGCACATGCACATTGCCTTCTGTGCATGCGCAGTGCTTGCACATTATATCAGGGAGGGGGGCGGAGCCTCCCGCAGCTACCACTAGCGGTTCACCCAAACCGGAGAGAATTGGCTGAATGCCACCTCTGAACTGTGGCCAGAAAGATTATAAATGGGGGAAAACTCACTTGACAACTTATTATGCTTATCGACAAAAACGTTGGGCTCAATTGTGGTTGTTCATCGAGGACTTCCTGTCCTTACAAGCTGAGAAAAAAATAATGTTAAAATTAAGCTGGGTTGGTAGAGATCATCCTGGAAGCTTAGCAGGAGTGGAAGGGAGGAATGAAGTTTACCACTCCCCCCAAATAATCACATTCATTTTGTGATACTGCATACAATAAACCAGTGCCTAAAGTGCTCGTGGACATCCAAACTACAAAGAGTGGGTGCATGCGTGCATGCCCCACATATGCACATGCACCCCGCACATGCACACACCACACATGCACAGGGACCCCACACATATGCCCATGCCCTGCCCAAACTCTTAAGATGCAGTGGGTACATGCCCTACGCATGCATGCATGCCCCACTTCCACAGCAGACACCCAAAGACCAGCTGGCTGGCGGGAGGTGCTCGCGCATGCGCAGCAAACCCCTGAAACAGAGCTGGGGCAATGGCATGGGTGCCCACATAGAGGGATCTGCATGCCACCTCTGACACGTGTGTCATAGGTTCGCCACCACTGCAATAAACTGTCAAAATTCTGGCACAGGAAGAGATGCAGAAACTTCCTATTTTTATAGCTAGGAAATGGAAAAGTTTCAGGTATCTATTAGCAAGTTATTCCTCTTTTTAACAGGAGGAATGGCTCATAATAATTCGTGCTCTTACTGCGATATTATACGGGAAACAATCACCTTCCTATCTCTCACTTATTAGCATGTTTTGGCTTTTATGCCTAGCCTATCTCTGACGATGTGGGATATGTATCCATAGCAACCTCAATGTTGGCTTTAGATTGTGGAGATCAGGCATGGATCTAATTGGACACCCTTGGCTGGTTCGGCTTCTCTGAGCCTAACCGTGTGACAATCAAACCAAACAGATTCAAATCAATTTGGATTTAGTTCAGATTGAACCTCAAGTGGGCCTTATTCAGTTTAGGTTTCAGTCACAGCGACAAAGGTTACCTAGTCCAACCCCCTGCTCAAGCAGGACATGACCCGACAAATGCGCGCACGACAAAAGCGTGCCGACAAAACCGCGGCGAGAAAACCGCGACATCAAAATCACGCGCACAACAGCGCGATTAGGGTTAAGGTAAGGGTTAGGGTTAGGTTCAGGGTTAGGTTTAGGTTTAGAGTTAGGTTAGGGTTATTACGTAGTTTTTGCATTGTTTGTTGAAGGCGCGCTGTTGTGGGCACGCTGTTGTGGGCGCGATTTTGACGTCGTGGTTTTCTTGCCGCGGTTTTGTCGACACGCTTTTGTCGTACGCGCATTTGCCGGTGAACCAAGCAGGAGACCCTATGGAAGAACGATGGCACAGGTAATCCTTGACTTGTGACCACAGTTGAGTCCAAAATTTCTGTTGCCAAGTGAGACAGTTGTTAAGTGAGATTGGTCCCATCTTACGACCTTTCTTGCTACAGTTGTGAAGCGAATCATTGCAGACGACTAGGAGAATAAAATGGAAGGTTTCTGTTCTTGCTATTTATTATTATTATTATTATACTTTATTCATTAAACATGAAACTCGGCCAACTGAACATTCAAAAATGCATTACAAATACCAGTGACTAGTGCTAATGGTTGATACAGTTTGCTGCCAGCGTCCTAGGTATCAACCAAGTACCTTCTTTTTTTTCTTGCTATTTATCTTCAATTTGTGCATCTCCAGGTATTGCAATGTCAATGAACCATACTTTTTTCTTTTCAACTATTGTTATGTCAGGTGTGTTGTGGGCCAAGTGCCTGTCAGTTTGAATTCTGAAATCCCACAAGATCTTGACTTTTTCATTCACTATAAACTTTTCAACTTGATGTTTCCAGTGGTTTTTGCTGTACTCAAATCCAAACTTCTGGCACAATTTCCAGTGAATGATATTATTATTGTTGTTGTTGTTATTGTTGTTGTTGTTGTCAGTGGATAGCTAAATTAATCAGTACCTCCTGCTAGGCATTGTACAGTAGGGATATAATACTCAAGGCCTGGGGGCCAGATACGGGCTGTGGGGTGTTTAGATCTGGCCCGCGGGCCCGCCCTGGAAACAGCAAAGGACTGGCTTGTGGTGCCTCTGCTAATGAAAACGGAGCTTGGGAGGGCTGTGTGTGGCCTTCGTGAGCTCTGTTTTCACTGGCAGAGGGTTGCAGGAACCCGTAGCAGTTGAAAATGGAGCTCAGAAGCCCATTTTTGCTGACAGAGCACTCGGGCCACCACAGGTGCCTTGACCCGAGTGATATCAAGCTGGCCACACCCATCCTGGCCATACCACCCCAGCCCCCAAGGTCATACACAACCCTGATGCGGCCCTCAATGAAATCGAGTTTGACACCCCTGCTGTACAGAGTCCACAATGTAGGTATGATTTGCCATGTCAAATTTACACCTGGTTGAAATTTGATTGTGACAGAGCAGGCTATTCCCAGACTAAAATAGTGAAGCTATAAGTAAATTAGAACTGCAGATGAATGAAATGGTCTGGCCTTCTATATGTTCCTCTGATGATGTATGTAGGCTTTTCCAAGTTTGTTCCCATCATAGCAATAGCAATAGCAGTTAGACTTATATACCGCTTCATAGGGCTTTCAGCCCTCTCTAAGCGGTTTCCAGAGTCAGCATATTGCCCCCACAATCTGGGTCCTCATTTTACCCATCTCGGAAGGATGGAAGGCTGAGTCTACCCTGAGCCGGTGAGATTTGAACCGCTGAACTGCTGAACTAGCAGTCAGCTGAAGTGTCCTGCAGTACTGCACTCTACCCACTGCGCCACCTTGGCTCTTATGACGTACAGCTTGGCAACTTCTAGTTATGTTTTTGTTATTTATGTCTTACTAGCTGATAACCCGGCGCTGTCTGGATATTTATTTATCCCAACCCTCCTTCCATGAACGTCACAATTTCTAATGTTGGATTTTCCCCCTTACCAGAGGGAGCTCCCTTCTGGAGTACTGTGAAGCCATTACCATTGCAACTCCACAGCACTGTACGGTAGAAGCTATTTTAATGCACAACAGGCTGTATCTTAACAGAACACATGCCCCGAGGGGTGTTACAGGTGTCTTACCCCCACAGTATTTGTTTTCAGAGAGTAAGTCATCTGTGTACCAAGTTTGGTTGAAATTGTTCAAGGCATTCCAGAGTTATGCTGGAACACACACACACACACACACACACACACACACACACACACACACAAAACCATAGATAGATAGGTAGGTAGGTAGGTAGGTAGGTAGGTAGGTAGGTAGGTAGGTAGGTAGGTAGATAGATAGATAGATAGATAGATAGATAGATAGATAGATAGATAGATAGATAGATAGATAGATAGATAGATAGATAGATAGATAGATAGATAGATAGATTAAAGCTGTACTAGGCCAATACATTAGAGGAGCACCAAATTGGGGGTTAACCGAAGACGTGATTTCTTTCCCCCGTTCATGAGGTAAAGGCCATCCTATCATTTACATTCCGAAGAGTGGCATACATTAAACATTTGTCTGTGTGAATAGGTGCCCAAATCAGTAGAAAAGAAACATGAGTAGTATAAACAGCCATCCTGGGACCCAGCTCCCCAAAAAGTAGAGAAGGAGGAAAAGGGCGAAATTGTATTAATGGTCATGGAAAATCCCCTTCCCCTTAGAGGAAGTACTTACTTTTAGTCTGCTGCACTATCTCTCATCAGGAAGAATGCTGACCTTTGTGCTAAATGAAGGATAGTCTCACTTTGGGTTATGATTCTGGACCTCAACGGTTCATAGGCAGGTGATCCTCTTGGCTACGTACTTCCTTTATTCTTCTTTTCCACTATCCCAGCTTTCCATTTAGGAAAACCGATGTGAGGAAAAAGGCCTCTGGCTTAATGTGAAACGTGGCTTTTGCTGCACGAAACAATTAATGTCCAACCCCCCAACTGAGCAAATGCACGGAAATCAGGTGATTTGTGCTATGTGTTGTGAAAAAGCTTGAAGTGCTAAACTGGAATGTTTCAGCCCCAAATTAAGTCAAATTAATATCATGCTCTTGCACTGTGGTAGGCTTAATGCTCTTAAAAGCTGCTGGTCATCTTAATCATGTTGATGAAACCTCTCTCTCTTGCTCTCTCCCTCCCTCCCTCTCTCTCTCCCTCAATCTCTCTCTTTCTCTCCCTCCCTCAATCTCTCTCCCTCAATCTCTCTCCCTCAATCTCTCTCTCGCTCTCTCCCTCAATCTCCCTCTCTCCCTCAATCTTTCTCCCTCCCTCCCTCTCTCCCTCAATCTCTCTCCCTCCCTCTTTCTCTCCCTTTTTCTCTCCCTCCCTCGATCTCTCTCCCTCAATCTTTCTCCCTCCCTCAATCTCTCTCCCTCAATCTCTCTCTTTTCCTCTCTCCCTCAATCTCTCTCTCTTCCTCTCTCCCTCAATCTCTCTCTCAATCTCTCCCCCTCCCTCCCTCCTCTCTCTCTTACACACACACACACACACACACACACACACTGTGCCTATGTGTAACTGAACAGCCTTAAATTACAACGGATTTCAGAATACTGGATTGTTAGTAGAATGCAGAGGTGTCATATATTACATCTATTACATTTGAATTGTGAGCCGCCCTGAGTCCCCTTCGGGGAAAAGGGCGGCATATAAATGTAATAAATCCAATCCAATCCAATCTATTGGCCTATACTAACACCTCAGATAAAATCATTTTTTTAAAATGCTGAAATTTTATTAAAAACGAAGTAGAGAGGAAGGAGGAGGACAGCAAATAAAGTAATGTGGGGATAATAAAATCTCATGAGTTTTGGCAGTGCCGTGAGATTTTAGACAATTTTGGAAAGGAGGCAAACAAAAAATAAGTATTAGCACCTACATAATATGAGTTTGAACTGTTAGAGACAAGTCAGAGGAGAGACCTGCTGCAGCTTTTCTGAAAAAGGTCTCTTAACTTAAAGCCCTGTGTTTTCTTCCTTTCAAAAGTGTGCAAAGATATGCCTCACCTAATTTACTGCATCCAATTGCAGCAAAATACCTGAGATGAGTTTTGTTGGAAGTATAGATAGAGTATATCTCTCCTGAATCTCCAATGTGTCACACTAAATTCAGTCAGAAGTTGAGTAGTAGATGAGCAATTTCATCAATCTGAATTATTATTTTTTTGCAAAACTTTATTATGCTCACTCACCATTAACTCGTAGAAGTGAAATGAATGTGTATGCAACATTTCTAAGTTGTTTTAACTCAAATGAAAGAATCCAGTAAATGTATATGTTAAGACAGCAGTGCACAAAATATGGAATGTATTAGAAGGAGGGATAAACATATAGAATTTTCTTTTTCTTCTTTCTAATCTTCTCCTGCGAGGTGCTACTTTTCAGATCAATAACTATCATCTCACAGCTAGCAGCTAGCAAACAAGCAGGAAAATAATTTTAAAAATATATAAACGGACTTATGACCATAATTGGGACCAGAATTCTGGTTGTAGGTCTTGACAGTTGTAAGTCAAGGCACTCACATGAAGAGACTCTGTTTTGCATCTCTTTTTATTGTGGTCATTAAGCGAATTGTGCAGTCATACGTCTGAATGCCTTTTCCTTTAAAAAAAAAAGTTTTATTTTTTTCCTTTCCATATACATTCACAAATATACATTCTCATAGACACTATTAACATTTATCTGTCGACTTCTATCATTTCTCACAATCTGCTTAAAAATATACAAAACACAATTGGGATCGATTTCCTGCCACCCCACATCTCCATCTTCTTTTGCAATAACCCTGCTCCTTCCTTCTTCCCAACTTCCTCTCTCTACCTTCTTCTTTCCTCCTCTCCTTCCTCTTTTCTTCCTCCCCTCCCTCTCCCCCATTCCTCCTCTCTTCTTCTTCTTCTTCTTCTTCTTCTTCTTCTTCTTCTTCTTCTTCTTCTTCTTCTTCTTCTTCTTCTTCTTCTTCTCCTTCTCCTTCTCCTTCTCCTTCTCCTCCTCCTCCTCCTTCTTCTTCTTCTTCTTCTTCTTCCCCTCTCTCCTACTCTCATTTCCCTCCCTTGCTTCCTCTCCTTTACCCTTTCTCCCCCCCCCTTCTTCCTTCCTCCTTTCCCCCCTCCTCCTTCCTTGTTGCTCTTGCATATTTTCTTTCTCTGATGGACTTTTGGGGTGTGAATGTCTTTCCCTGAATGGATGTTTTTAGCTGACAACTATCAACACCTATAGCAAACAGTGGCCACATGATTGCGGGATGCTGCAACCAGTCATGAAGTTGAGGCATTTGCAAATGCCTGAAATGTGATTGTAACTCTTAATGGTAGTCCAACAACTGGTCGTAACTCAAGGACTATCTGCAGATGAAGAAAAAGGAATGGAAGTGTTTATATGAAGAGTAATACATGTGAAAATACCTTTGGGCCAATGTTTGACATTTGCAAAAACTTTATAGGATGAGAAACAGAGAGAAAAAGAGAATAACTATGATTTAAATCTACAGGCTATTCAAATTGCCTGAATTGCATTCAGTCTCAAGAAAGTGTTTTGCATGTTGGGTTGGGTCATTCCATGCTGATCGATACGGAGGGGGGACAAATCTATCTCAATGAATCAACCTGCCTTTCCAGCTACAAACACCACGAAAGAACTTATTTCAAGTGATGTGATGGGACTGCTATGCTCCATCAGTTACGATAAAGGCTCTGCTTCACTTTGTGTCTTTGCTTCAAAGTTAATGAAATCTTAGTTTCATGAAATTAAGTGGATGATATATTGGCCAGAAAGAGTTGCAGACTAGTGGTGGGATTCAATTTTTTTAATACCAGTTCTGTAAGCGTGGCTTGGCGGGCGTGGAGTGCTTGGTGGGTATGGCAGGGGAAGGATACTATAAAATTTCCATCCCCTCCCCACTCTAGGGGAAGGATACTTCAAAATCTCCATTCCCTCCTGATCAGCTGGGACTCGGGAGGCAGAGAATAGATGAGGCTAGTCAGAGGTGGTATTTACCGGTTCTCCAAACTATTCAAAATTTCAGCTACCGGTTCTCCAGAACTGGTCAGAACCTGCTGAATACCACCTCTGTTGCAGTCCCACTTCAAGGATGGTATTTAATTTTTTATTGGTTTTTTTGTATATTGCTTAATTTGCTGCTGTTATTATACTTGGCCTTATATTGCTTTTAATTATGTTTTTAAACTCACTGTATACCACTTTGAAGATTAGGCACTGCAGCCCTATATACTGAATGTATCATCACCATCATGCCTACTAATTAAATTTGCATAAGATTAAAAAACAATTATTGTAAGAGAAAAGCACACATGTGCCGATCCATCCTTTCCCTAGAAGATCCATGTTTTTATCACAGCTGACATTACCTTAAAAATGACCTTTTCTCTCTTGCAATAGAGAAGAATGAAGGATTTTTTTAAAAAATCCATCTGCAATTTCTAAGCATTTACATTAAAAAATAATGTGTTTTTTAAAATGTCACTGGATTAATCAGGCTTGATCTTTGCTCCATCAAAAGCTTTTAATGATTCACCAATTAAACCTCCAGACCTAATTGATAAAATACATTATCTCAGTCATTTTACTAGTAATGAATGTGAAAGGAAAAGAGTTGAAGTAGGGGGAATCATATTTAAGATTGGCCGATGATGGTTTAAAAATGCAATTACTATATATGTATACTTTTTTTTCTCTTTTAAGAAAGAAGGAGGAAGATATATGTTAAAATTAAATAGGTATATTGAAAAGGAATTATAAATACCATCAACATAAAATGGAGCTCGCTCAGAGGCTGAAATACACCAAGTAAATGAGACAAAGAGTGTGAAGTAGAGGAGAGAGGTAAGGGAAGAACAGGGAAAGGAGAGAGGGAGGGGGGAGGAGGAGGAGAGAAAGAAGGAGTGGAAAGGGGAGAGATGAGAAGGAGAGAGGAAGGGGAAGTAGAGAAGAGAAGGACAACAGAGGGAAGAAAGGGGGTAGGGAGGAGGAAGAGAGAGGGAGAAGAAAGTGATGGATAAGGTACAAATATGGTGTATGGAGAGCAGAAGAGCCAATAATTGTTTTTGGGAGTTGATGGTAAGACGAATTGATGTAAACATTTAATAATATAATATGATGTTGGTTATGTAATAGTATACATGTGGTTATGTTATGAAAATGAAAAAATAAAAAACTTTATATATAATAAGATTGGCCGATGATATTATCAGAGAGAAAGAGAGGGGGAAAAAACCTACTCTCTTATTATAAAAATTAATCCGACAAATCGTCAGGAGCCCAGAACTCCACTTCCATGTTCTACAGCCTATTGCAATTAACTTCACGGAGCAATTGGCTTCTTTTTTTTTCCTTCTCCTTTCTTTCCTCCCCAGCCTTCCTTTTGTTAACAATTGAGAAACACTTGCGAATGCAACCGGGACGACTTTATAAACTTAAAAATGCCCAGAATGGAAAGCATATGTCAGACTCATTTGAAGGTAATTGGAGGCTTCCCAGCCTTGGGAGGGCTTGAAAAATGGAAGACTTTTGCTAGAAAAAGGAAGGAACCATTTTGCTTTCCAGCAGCCATTGATTTTAGGCAGATGGCTGCTGCTTGTCAATTGTAAAGGCTGCGCATTTCCTGAATAAACTGTCTGGGTTGCTCCTATGCCAGGGGCCAGAAGGTGAGTCTATATTTTTTAAAAGCTTCTCCCTGGTGGTCATTATGAAAAATGCCTAGGCTCTCAAGACTTTGTGTCGTTTGCCAAAGCAAAGCAAGTCGGAGAGAAATTGCCCAGGGAGGCTGGCCTTTTGCAGCTTGCCAGCTGTGGTCGCAAATGCCTGCAGAAATCAGGCAGTGCCATCTGCCGCTTTTTGGCCTGGCTGCTCCTCGGGAGAACAGCGCTTGCTATTGTTCCTGGCTGGCAGGAGGAAAAAAAAACTTGGTGTCGAGCCCGCAAGTCTGCCGCCTTCAAGGAGACACAGGGAAGGAACGGAGGGAGAAAGAGAGAGACTCTTCTCTGTCCTTTGATCCTACCAAAACAAAAATAAACAGCAACTGCAAAAGAGAGGGAGGATTTCTTGAGATGCACAGCACTTGCAGCTGATTAGGCATGAGGCTTTCCAAGTGCCAAAGAACTGCCACGCTGAGCTAAGCCGCTATCCCTCTCGTCCACGAATCCACAGTTAATATTTTACCCAGAGGTGGGCTTCAAAAATTTCAGCAAAGGGTTCTCTGCCAGGTTGCTGGGTGGGCGTGGCTGTGGTGGGCACAACCTAGTTGTCCTCCGGCACTGGGGGAGGGGGCGTTTTCACCTTCGCCCTTCCAGAGGCTCGAGGAAAGCCTGGGGAAGGCGAAAACCCCTCTCCCCTGGCTGTGCTAGAGGAGGTCAATTAGGTCACTTGCACCATGGCCATGCCCACCCAGTAACCCGGAAGAGAACCCGTTGCTGAAATTTTTGAAACCCACCCCTGGATGGAAGGCTGAGTCAACGTTGAACCTGGTGAGATTTGAACTGCCAAATTGCAGGCAGCCGGCAGCCAGCGAAAGTAGCCTGCAGTTCTGCATTCTAACTGCTGTGCCACCAGGGCTCATAATCAAATAAACTCAGCCTTAGTTGACTTGACAATGTTATTGTTAAGAAGGCAACATGCCCCGGTGCTCCCCATGAGCTGAGTTTGACAAAAGAGACAAAAGGGGGGGCCTCTTTTTGCTATCGTGTTACGTTGATATATTTTCATCTCTTGCTAGTTTAGGGTTTGAATAAACTTTTATCTCCGTCATATCATCCCCACAAGAAAGAGCCCATTGTTTCTCTTCTGTCACCAGCCCGGCTCACAGCAAGAGCTGAGCAAATACACATACAGTAGACAGCAGGAGATGAAACATTTTTTACTCATGCATAAATTTGAAAAATGTGAAAAAGGTGAGCTATACGACCCAATCTTTCATAGGGATTCACGGGGATGTGTTTCTGAGCTTCATATTTATGGATATCTTTATGGATGTTTCATGTATTCATCTATCCCAGAGAGGTATTTCTTTTTTGAGTTGTGCATTTTTATCACCTTTAAAACCTGTTTCACTGCAGCTTCCATTGGTGTGTGTGTGTGAAAGAGTGTGTGTGTGTGTGTGTGTGTGTGTGTGTGTGGGTTCCTGCCAGTTCTAACCTCTTCTATAGAAGTGGTTCCACAAATCTATAGTGCCATTTAGAACCGGTTCCAGCTCCCTCCCCCCGCCCGTCCGCCCATCATCAAGATGAAGAGCGAGAGGAGGAATTCTGGGAGTTGAAGTCCACAAGTCTTAAAGCTGTCAAGTTTGAACACCCCTGGGGGTTTTTTTCTAAAGGATTAGGGGTGCAAGGGTCTTGTAACTTGACAGCTTTAAGACTTGCATGCTTCAATGCCAGAGTTTCTGAGCCAACATTTTGGTTGCTAAGCAAGAACGTTGTTAAGTGAGTTTCACCACATTTTACAAGTTGGCCATGCCCACCCAGTCACATGACTGCCAAGCCACTCCCACTCAGTCACATGGCTGGCAAGCCACTCCCACCCGGTCACATGGCCAGCAAGCCACTCCCACAAAGCAGGCCACACCTACAGAAGAGGTTCTAAAAATTTTTGAAACCCACCACTGGTATGTATGTACGTATGTATCAGTGGTGGGTTTCAACTCCCATTGCAACCGGTGTGTTGCAACGGGGCTGGCTATCCACCACGGGCATGCACGCTGTGCATACGTGCACACCTACCGCCTGTGATGCTCCAGCTGCTCAGCGTAGTGTCGCGCAAGCGGCGTACACTGCATGTGCATATGCAAATGGCCCATTTGCTTCAAATACAGGTAAGGAATGAGGACGGGCCCTCCAAAATACCATTCTGGTACAGTTGCTGCTGCTTCCGGCAGGCACCAGTACGCATGTACCAGGGCGTACCACTTAGAACCTACCACTGGTGTGTGTGTGTGTGTTTGTGTATCTGAGCAATTATGTAACCAATGTCCTTGTGAGACCCCCCCAAACCAAGAATAGCACATGATTTTTCCAAGTTCACTTCTATATTGTTTCACATCTACAGACAGAATCTTGCCAAACTGAAGCACTCGACTATCTGCGTCTACGATATACTCTGGGAACTATTAGGGAGGAGCTGTCTTCACCCTTTTTCTCTCCCGTGTGATATCTGGGTTGAGTGGCCCCTTACTCCTCTGAAATGCAATCTTCCCTCCCGGGCATCCACCTCCTTACTACATTCCATCACTGTCCCCTACTGAATGATTGGATTTACTGGGATTTTTTGTTTTCTTTTGTTAAAGTTTGATTTTTTATTTGTCTTGTATAAGATTGGTCCATCTTACAAGGAATAAAAAGGGCTAATCCATAGGCACATGCCACCAGGATATATGGCCAATGGGCGGCACTATACTGATAGTTTCACTTTGGATTTTTGACTTCTTCCTTGCTAGAAAAAAGCAGCCCATTGTGTGAAATCTTTAAATCTTTCACTTTAGAGAATATAAAGATAGCCTTGCAGAGTGTTACAAAGGCATTAGCTTAGCTCAGAAAAATAGGAAGGGATGCAGAAAAAAAATATAGGAACGGCCTTCCTTAATTCTCTTGGTTATGAAAGGAAAGGGAAATTTAATCGGACTTTCAAAGCTTTATTTTTACGCTCTACATCAATAGAATAAAGTTACTGAATGTCTTGTCTTTTTGACTGCATTTTCTTGGAAGTGCTGACACTCACAGACCAGGTTCATATCATGGCTCTGCAAAGGAATGTGTCTTTGGATAAGAGGAGATAGGAAATCAGAGCCAGGGAAAATAACTGGCAGCTATCCTGTTGCCTTTCGGAGATCCAAGTTGTAACCGAGTCAATAATACTACTTTGGTTTTTATATATCCAGCAAACTCACAGGACCCCTGTCCTGCATCTCAAAAATTCAATCAGTTGGTCCTTAAAAGGTAAAGGTTCCCCTTGCACATATTTGCTAGACTTTCCCTACTCTAGAGGGCGGTGCTCATATCCATTTCAAAGCCAAAGAGCCAGCGCTGTCCGAAGTTGTCTCCATGGTCATGTGGCCGGCATGACTAAACACCAAAGGCGCACAGAATGCTGTTACCTTCCCACCAAAGGTGGTCCCTATTTTTCTACTTGCATTTTTTTTACGTGCTTTCAAACTGCTAGGTTGGCAGAAGCTGGGACAAGTAACGGGAGCTCACTCCGTTACGCAGTGCTAGGGTTCGAACCGCCAAACTGCAAACCTTCTGATCAATAAGTTCAGCATCTTAGCCACTGAGCCACCACGTCCCTCAGTTGGTCCTAGGCAATAGCAATAGCAATAGCAGTTAGACTTATATACCGCTTCATAGGGCTTTCAGCCCTCTCTAAGCGGTTTACAGAGTCAGCATATTGCCCCCAACAACAATCCGGGTTCTCATTTTACCCACCTCGGAAGGATGGAAGGCTGAGTCAACCCTGAGCCGGTGAGATTTGAACAGCCGAACTGCAGAACTGCAGTCAGCTGAAGTAGCCTGCAGTGCTGCATTTAACCACTGCACCACCTCGGCTCTGCAGTCAGCTGAAGTAGCCTGCAGAGGCATTTAATAAAGATTTAGGATCAGAAAGCTGGATTTCATGGATCCAAGAGGTGAGCCAAAAGGGAAATGAACGTTAATAAGAGAGAAATTTCTTTTTGAGATCTGAGATCGAACAAGCCAGGTAATGTTTGACAGATCTCAGCTATGCATTCTGCTTGGTTTATTTACTCTGCCCACTTGCTCGAGACAGTGCTGAGAACAACCTGTAGGGGATGTTATTTGTGAGCCGACTGTTTTGCCATGGTTGGGATCCTGGCTTTCATCTCTGGCTTCTTCTTTGGAGTGATTTGCCATTTGATTCAGAGCTGCTTATCGGATTGGGAGTGCAGTTCAGAGGTGGTATTTTTCCGTAAAGACTGCTTTACTTCAGTCTTTTACTAGTTGTAAAGAAACATGAACCTGCTTTTATTTGGCCCATGGGAGATTCCAACTTACTCACGGATTGTCAGCCATGCCAGCACAGAAGAGTTAGAGGCAATTGGGCCATCAGGAAAATAGATTACGGGAGGAGGGACTACCAAGCTGCTGCTGCAAAGTAGGACCAGGGGTGGATTCAGTCAGTTCA
This sequence comes from Thamnophis sirtalis, assembly GCF_051295495.1. NCBI lineage: Eukaryota > Metazoa > Chordata > Lepidosauria > Squamata > Natricidae > Thamnophis > Thamnophis sirtalis. Next base: position 11,053,368 of record NW_028261390.1, read on the forward strand.
GACCGGTTTGGGCAAACCGGATGTTAATTTTAATTTGGTTTGCTGAACCGGTAGTTCCAAGGACTGGCTGACACCACGCACCCTGCCTCTCCCCTTCCAGGAGTCTCCACACAGCCCGTTTTGGATACGAAGTAAGTGCATGGAGGCTCTGGGAGTGCAAAAAATGGGTCTACCAGAAGTCCGAAAATGGGCCAGTTTCCGGCTTCTGGAGGGCCTCTGGAGCCCGGAGGAGGCTGTTTTCACAGTCCCCCCCAAAGAAAGCCTCTTGAGCCTGGGGAGGATGATCTCCCCCCCCACACACACACACACTGTGGTGCAGGAAGCTGACTAGGCCACACACCCATGGTTGCTAAAAAAATTCAATCCCACCACTGAGTAGGAGGTATGAAAACCAATAAGGTTTCTGGAAGAGGAAATTTGAAACCTGCAGGATTCCATCATATGGCTCCAGCTGAGATCTCTTAAAATCATAAACTTAAATCATATTTTTTTCAGAATAAGAATCACAGTTGGAAGGGAGCTTGGAGGTCTTCTAGTCCAACCCCCTGCTTAGTTTGGGTAATAAAACATTTCCAAGACAACAATCAAGCTTAAAGAGCATTAAGGACCCCTCATTCCAACCATGAGCTACAAATAACAGAATAACAGAGTTGGAAGGGACCTTGGAGGTCTTCTAGTCCAACCCCCTGCTCAGACAGGAAATCTTATACCATTTCAAACAAATTTGTTTGTTAGGGGAACAGAGATATCATCAGTGATCCTTGAGCCGAGGAACAAAAAAGAAAGAAAATAGAAATACTCAATATTTCTTAATAAATCAAATAAAGGGCAAAATGTCCAGGGAGATTCTCAATCATCCAGATCATGGTTGTCCGAAAGGTGCTTTTTCAAGAGACAACTGGACTTTCTTGGCTTTTTCCTTGAAAACATTTTGCTTCTCATCCAAGAAGTTTGTTCAATTCTGAGGAAGCTTCTTGAATGATACACTAATTGTTTCAAGGAATAGACTACACTAGACTAGGGTGGGGTAGAGTAGAGTAGAGTAGAGTAGAGTAGAGTAGAGTAGAGTAGAGTAGAGTAGAGTAGAGTAAAGTAGAGTAGAGTAGAGTAGAGTAGAGTAAAGTAGTAACAGAATAGAATAGAACAGAACAGAGTAGCAATAGGACAGGACAGGACAGGACAGGACAGGAGTGGAGTGGAATGGAATGGAATGGAATAGAATGGAATACAATGGAATACAATAGGAATACAATAGGAATACAATAGGAATACAATAGAATAGAATAGAATATTTTGATGATCACCAAAGTAGAACATCTGGATAATGCCTCCTTGGACCATATTACAGAAATTTGGGGGTCGATAGATAGATTAACTATGGGAGACTTATCCAGGTATCTGTTGGAAACTCAATTTGGCCAACATCCCCTGAATTCCTCAGTAATATTGCTAACTAATTCATTTTTCAGAAGCGACTGGGGATCTGGCTATGCTAAATCCGATCCTAATCAAAGGAAAGAGATGGTTGAAGAAAGAAAAACAGTGGAAACCCAATGAGGATACAATCCAAGAAAGGATTGTATGCTTAAATATTTAAAGAGCCCAATTCAGTTTTATAAAGCTGGTTCCTTTCTACTTAATGTTCTGGCATTCCTATCAATGGGTCGTTGTTGGGAATCTTGGGAGAGAGTTAGAAAGGAAGCATTCAATAGTTGTTGTTGTTAGTTGCAAAGTCATGTTTGACTCATTGCGACCCCATGGACAACGTTCCTCCAGGCCTTCCTGTCCTCTACCATCCCCCAGAGTCCATTTAAGCTCACACCAACTGCTTCAGTGACTCCATCCAGCCACCTCCTTCTCTGTCGTCCCCTTCTTTTGCCCTCAATCTTTCCCAGCATGAGGCTCTTCTCCAGTGAGTTCTTCCTTCTGATTAGGTGACCAAAGTATTTGAGTTTCATCTTCAGGATCTGGCCTTCTAAAGAGCAGTTAGGGTTGATCTCCTCTAGGACTGACCGGTTTGGTCACCTTGCAGTCCAAGGGACTCACAGGAGTCTTCTCCAGCACCATAATTCAAAGACCTCAACTCTTTGGCACTCAGCCTTTCTTATGGTCCAACTTTCACAGCCATCCATTGCTACTGGGAAAACCATAGCCTTGACTATATGCCTTGACTTTTGTTGGCAGGGTGATGTGTCAGCTTTTTAGTATGCTGTTGAATAGATATAGAGGGCTGAATGTTCTCAGAGTCTAAATTGTTGGGGTAGCATTGATTTAGGTAGGCTTCCCTGAAGAGACCCTTTTCAAAACCTATGGAAAGCTGGTAGCTACAAATGTTCACAGGTTCAACTACAGGACAAATGAATCAAGGCAGATCAGTATAACAACATGGTATAATGTTGCTGACTGAAGCATTCCATAGGTTTATGTTTTTGTCATACACATAAGGAACATCATGAAAGAGACAGATGATTCACCACTCTGAAATCTGATGTGGTTTCCAAAAAGCAGACTTCTGTATCAGGCATTTTCTAAATGAGTTGGATTTCACTACATCTTAAGAACATAACAATAGAGAAAGTTGACTTAGCTGTGCCAACTCTTTTTGCTCTTGTAAATGGATGTTACAGATATCTCTGTAGACAAATACAGAATGACAAAATGACAGAGTTGAAAGGTACTTTAGAGGTCTTCTAGTTCAACTCTCTGCTCAGGCAGGAAACTTTAAACTGTTTGAAACCAATCCAATCTCTTCTTAAAAACCTCCATTGTTGTAGCACCCACAACCTCTGGAGGCAAGTCGTTCCATTGATTAATTGTGCTCACTGTCAGGAACTTTCTTCCGAATTCTAGGTTGATTCTCTCCTTGATTAGTTTCCACCCATTGCTTCTTCTTCTGTGGAAAATAGGTTGATCACACTCTTCTTTGTGCCAGCCCCTTAGATATTGGACCACTGCTATCATGTCACCAGGGGTCGGCTGCTACTGGTTCGGCTGGGTTCAGGAGAACCCGTAGCTCACGTTAGGGCTGGTTTGGGGAACCTCCAAATCCCACCACTGGCTGGCCCTGCCCACACCGCCCCTCCCCTGCCAGGAGTCTCCACGTGGCACATTTTGGATGCAACCTATGTGCAGGGCTCACATGGAGGCTCAGGGAAAGGGAAAATAGGTCTCCTGGAAGACCTCCAGAGCCCGGAGGAGACAGTTTTCGTCCTCCCAGAGGCTCGAGGAAAGCCTCCAGAGCCTGGGAAAGATAAAAACACCCCCTCCCTGCCCCACCATGGTGCAGGAAGCCGACTAGACCACGTCCACCATGGCCACACTCACCCAGCAACCGGGCAGAGAACCGATTGCTGAAAGTTTTGAAGCCCACCCCTGCATGTCACCCCTAGTCCCTCTTTTCATTAAAGTAGATACACCCGAATTTTTCTTCTTAAAGCAGATAGAAATAGTACTCTCATTATATTTCACAAAAAAAAGAAGAAGACCGAGGAGCATATGTACATCCAATCTGCATATGCTAATTTAACTGTAGATTATTTTAGAAAGAATTGCTACAACTCTCCTATGCCTCACTTACTTCTTGTTAGACAACCTGCTAGGACGGGTTGAATTCCTTGGCTCTTCAGGCTTAGATGCTTCGCGGGGTGCCACCACGCCACTTGACAGCTGATCTAGCCAAACTATACTTCATCTTGATTGAGAAGAGTTTTTGTTTTTGATGTTGTATCGATTCTTGTGCTGTTCTCTATATCGACTGTTATATTGTTTTATTTTCATATTTGGTACCTTGCCTGGAGCTCAGTGATCTATAGAGATTAGAAGTGTAATAAATCAACAGGTATAATTCCTACCTTAAAAGGACAATGCTGGAAGACTCTGCTGGTTAGTTGTCATCTATCAAGCCCAGCTTAAATAATTGACATTAGTATATAAATAAATTAGGACCTACCCACACCCATTTTTTTTAAAAAAAACCTGCATTCCCCAGTATTTGTACCCTTGCAATCAAGCAGGGAAGATCCAAGTTATTAATTCTTCTCATAGCTCAACGCCCAAGGGTATAGTCTTCTCAATAGTAGCACCCTTATTATGGGACTACAACTGAATACATCTAGGCTATCTGAGTAACTGCTTCTACTGCCACAGTAGTGTTAGGCTACATAAAGGCTACATAAACAGAGGAATAGAATCAAGATCACGTGAAGTGTTAATACCACTGTATAATGCCTTGGTAAGGCCACTGAATTCAGTTTGCACTGGCTCTTTGGCTTTGAAATGGAGATGAGCAACTGCCCCCTAGAGTTGGGAACGACTAGCACATATGTGCGAGGGGAACCTTTACCTTTAGTCTAATTAAAAGAAGGACTAGAGGGTGACATGATAGCAATATTCCACTATTTAAAGGACTGCCAGAAAGCAGGAGGGAAACTTATTCTCTGAAGTTCGTGAAGGCAGCACAAGAAGCAATGGCTGGAAACTAATCAAGGAGAGAAGTAATCTAAAACTAAACTTCCTGACTGTGAGAACAATTAATCAGTGGAACCACTTGCCTCCAGAAATTGTGAGTGCTCCATCACTGGAGGTTTTAATTAAAAAAACAGAGATTGGACAGCCTTTTGTCTGAAATAGTATAATATAGATTCTCCTGATTGAGCAGGGGGTTGGACTAGAAGACCTCTAAGGTCCCTTCCAACTCTGTTATTCTGTTATTTCATTGCAGTGTTGAGCCCTGAACCTGCTTTGACCATTTAAATTATATAATCCCTATGAAGCTTTGCTTGACTTCTTTTTCAAAGAGCTGATTACAGCATTTGCCTCCTTGCTTTGACTAAGAGGCTTCCTGGGGGCTTTGATGAGTTTGAAATATCATTCCTCTTTTTTTTTTTATGAAGAGATGGACAATAAATATTGCAATTAAGATGGTATACCTATAAATTAATAGGAAACATTTTTGTAAGCAAGTTAAAGTTGAAAAAACACATCACTGTAATGAGACCTAATTTTAAACTTTTGACATTTTTATAATAACGTTATGCCTGTACAGATCAGTGGTTTTTGATTTCAAAAATAAGTCTTCTAATTTAAATGCAAATAGCAATGACTATTTACTTCTTTGACCCAAAGAAATTTCTTTTTTTTTTCTACAACATCATGTTTTGCTGATAGAGTCTCTCTCAAAAAGTTAAAAAATTCCATGGACCCAGGATAATAAATGGCTCATTTATAGAAGAGATTTTTCATGGAGAGGCTCCTGATTTCAGTTCTTGATATGTCCAATAAAATATGTTGGATATGTGATGGAAAATATATATATATATATATATATATATATATATATATATATATATGTGTGTGTGTGTGTGTGTGTGTGTGTGTGTGTGTGTGTGTGTGTGTGTGTGTGTGTGTGTGTGTGTGTGTGTGTGTGTGTGTGTATGTATGTATGTATGTATGATATATATATTTAAAGTCACAACCCCTGGTATGGCCAAATATGGGAGGAAGTTCACTGCTTCCATTCTCTGTCCATCGGCTCGTCATAAGAGGCCATCCAGACAGAAACCCAATATTTTTACTGTTGCCTTTGTTACATTTGTGTTGTATTTATGCTGATAAATAAATAAACCATTTCTGGAAGAACCAAAAACAGAACCGCCTCTCAAATTTAATATGCCACCCACGCAACAAAATAAAAATCTTTAATTTAATTAGCACAATTAAATTATTTCCCCCTCCACATGGGTAAAGAGATAATGTTGAATGCAAGGATATTTAGCTACATATAAACTCAGCTCTGAAAAAGAGGGGAACTGTTGTGGCCCGTCAGTGGCAGGAGATTCGGACAATGAGGAGGTTGGGGAGGAACATGGGCCAGTCCTGGAGGCTGGGGAAGGCTCTGATGAGGGCTCTGCGTTGGAGGCAGAGATGGGCCAGGGCTGTCTGACAGTTATCAGCTGCCTTTGGAGTCAGATATCCGTGAGGCAGACAAACAGCTGGAGCCTGTTCCCGGTGTGCGCATGCGCAGAGTTGCCAGACGAAGGGAACAGCTAAGGAACAAGGGTCACCTTGGGAGTAAGGCCACAGGTGGACGGTGCATGGCCCCTCCCATAGGGAATAAAAGAGGAGCGAAAGGGGAGTGGAGTTTGCAGGAGACAATTAGCTTGCTTAGTTGGTTCGTGACTCTTCAAGACTCCTTGCCATGTTCTGCACATATTGGCCTGGCAGCTCTCCAAGCCAGATAAAGTCTGTGACTGTAAATCCTCCCTTGAAAGACTTTGCTGGATGTGAATGAGAGGAATTCACAGTAACTTAATAAAAAAGGGGGGGGTCGGGACAAGGCGTTTGCTTCGTGGTTTGGAGAAGCCTAGGTCAGAACAGGAATGTAAGGAGCTAATTCAAGATTGTTCCCTCTTGCTTTTCTTGAATATAAGAGCAGGAAGACAGAAACTCTGTCAGGCCTTAAAGACTTTATTATTATATCCTGCAACAATGAAACAGGATTCTAGTAGCCCTTGTGGGGTTTGATTCTTGACCAGGCCTGTCTGGAAGAGCTGACTTGCATTCAAAGGGACTTTACCACAGTTGCCAGAAAGCTATATGAGTAAGACTGGGCCTCTATTTGTCATGTTCTTTATTATTTATTGGATCCTCATAGAGTTATATTGTTGAAGGAGACTGAAAGGGGAGACCATTCTACTTTAGATATACTGCACATCTATAATGCACTAAAATGTTTTTTATAGTAAGGATTATTGTGCATCTTTCAGAGTTCTATGAAAGACTGTCATGAAAGATTATGTAGCAAGCGGATTGGAATATTGTATTGCTGTTATATGGGATCATTCTTGAATGTCCAAATGTGCTTTATGTATAAAGTCACTATGCAAGACTCTTATTTAAGCTACTTAGATTGGCATGCTGTCACCTAGGGGAAGACAGAATATTCTTTTGGGGTAGAAGATACGCCTCTGTTTCTCTCAACTGAGAAGAACACTTAGTAAGGAAGAAATTAAAACATCAAGAGTCAACAACAGTGCTGGAGTAGATAGGTGAATGTGGTGGGCAAGATAAAACCCCTTGTAAAATCATTACTTGGAAGAAAGTTCAAGTAGACACTGTACAATCAAATGATCAAAAACTCAGAGAAGCAGAATTTACTATATATACCGGGGGGGGGTCAGCAACCCGCAGCTCTGGAGCCGCATGTGGCTTTTTTATCCCTCTGCTGCGGCTCCCTGTCGCTGGTCAGCTCCACAATTGATAGGGCTTTTGGTTAGGACAGGAAGAAGAAAAAGGATGCCGCACTAGGAGGAGACTCTATGGTGGGAGGAACTGGATTTCTGGTCAGCAGGCGAAAAAGGACACCACACTAGGAGGAGACTCTATGGTGGGGGAAACCAGACTTCCGGTCGGCTCCTGAATTGGTGAAGCCCCTCCGGCTTCTGTTTAGGACCCTTGTGGCTCACAATGAGTGTTTAAGATTGCCAACTCCTGATATACACATACAGTTTGTGCCGGTCGGGAAACCATTACTTTTAAGGGGGAGGGGAAGATAGTGGTAGTTTACAGAAACAAAAGCCATTTCTTCACAGCGATCCCTTCAAAATGCTATCCATAACACGCTTGTTACACTGCAGAGAATGTCGTTGTGGAACAAAGCCACCAACCCTTCTTCAAAATTAGATGACAATCTGATTCCCTATCCATGTACATACAGGGTTAACCTTTTAGATTCCCCCTGTGTTGGCTGTGTGCTGCCACCTAGCCACCAATTAAATCAGATCCCCCCCTGATGGCATGAAACTGCCTGAATAGAAGCAAGAAAATTCTGGATACTGCATTTCCCCACTTCCAAATCCCACCGTGTTCCCCATGTTTAATCAAAATGATTAAGGAGAAGCTGCTTGATGCTTTCAAACACCACCAAGATAAACCAGCTGGCATGGGGCATCCTAGATGATGAAGCCTATTAGTTCAGTGGCTCACAGCAATGTAATTAGATTCACTTGAGTACTGATGGAACAACTGGAAAAACCATTGGCAAGACTGTCCAAGGGAGGAAGAAATTAATATTGAAGACAATGTTCCAGTACAGAACGTTGAGTACTCTGCTCAACGTTCATACATCGCTGCATCATAGCATAAAACCATTGATGAATTACGAAAACATGCACCCCATCCCAGACTTGCTCCCGATAAAACTTTATGGAGCTCAAAAGATTGCACTCTCTAACTTAATAAAAATAGTTTTACCTGCTTTCTAGGTGGCCAGTTACACATTACAACAGCCAAGCTGAACAAGAAAAAAGGTGAATTCAATTCTTCTTGATTGTGTGTATAATTTGCATGAATGATTCTAACTCAGAGCTAGGTAGTTTCATCTCTTCAATGGGTTTATTTAAAGAAGTTCCTGGCCTTTGTATGGTTGTTTAATTATTTCATGTTCAGCTTCCAGGAAAGAACCTTGTCATCAGGACTAAATCCCTTCACAGTGTTGTGTTGTACCAGCTCTGACACATCCTGTGGAATGACACAAGCATGTTCCAACTTGTACCAGCCGTAGCACCGCCGACTTTGTTCGTTCTAGATAATCTTAATTTCAATCTGAAGATACACAAAGAGAGCAAATCCATTCCATTGTTTCTGTCTATTAAACAACATTCGTAATCTTCATTATAGCAATAACACTTATATATTGACCCATCCTGCTTTATAGCAGACTGTGGACTGTTTACAGTGTCAAAGCATTATTTGCTTATTGCCCCCAACAATCCGGGTCCTCGTTTTACCAATCTCAGAAGGATGGATGGTGAGTGTACCTTAAGCCCAGTCAGGATCGAACCTCAGGCTGTGGGTAGAGTTAGCCAGCAATACTCCATTCTAATCACTACGTCACCACAGCTCCAGGGGTGAAATCCACTTACTTTTGCTACCGGTTTTGTAGCAATGTGTGTGTGTGCGCATGCACCACCTTTGGCGCATGCATAGACCCTCCTGCGCATGAGCAGAGCATCAAAAACAGATATGATGATGTCCAGGTGGGTGGGTGGAAAATACTACCAAGCGCTTACAAAGGTAAGCAAATAGCGAGAGGGGAGTGGATCCGCTGTTCCACATAATTTAGATTAGCTAGCTAGATTAGATTAGATAGGATATCTTGCTTTCTAGCTAATATAAATCACACGTCACAACTGATCGTTGGAAAAACCAGTTCGTGTGAACCGGTTTAATTTTTTTACTACTGGTTCGGGTGAACCAGTAGCATTTTTACTACCAGTTCAAGTGAACTGGTCCGAACCGGTAGCATTTCACCCCTGCAAGGCTTCCTATCATAATGATTACCCATAAACACTTTCACTTCCAAACAATTTTTTTAACTTTTTAAAAAAATAATTTAAATCGGTGACTAATCAAGACTCCGTATGGTAAACCATCTAGCTACGTTTATGCAATTTATGAGAAAAATGCTTCCTTTGGTCTACCTTATACTCAAGTTTCTTATATTATGACCCCAATTTCTTTTAATATTAGAAGAGACTAAAACGGATATCATCCACAATGTGGAAAAAATGCAAATCTGATTATTTTGCTGCCAGGGGATAATGGGAAGGAAGCCAGTGAGAAAGATTTCCAACTAGTAGTACATCTTCCCCTGAAAAAAAAAAATGATGGTGTTAACAGACTGGCTTTACAGTTACTATCTGAACTGCATCTGCAAGACATAGCTGAAAATTTTTTCTTTTTAAACTGTTTTCTTCCATTTTATAATGCCTAAAATATACAGTCTGCTTACAGCGTGTAACAAAATGCTCTTCCTGAAATGACCATATGGTCACACAGCTTTACACGGTCTCTTGGCCAATTCAAGAAGTGGTAAAACTGAAACTTACTTTTTTTTTTTGAGATGCCTGGTTCTAATATAGGTGCCCAGGCTTTTAAAATGTTTCTTCTAAAAAAAAAAAAACATAAAAGGAAGCATTCTGCTACTTTAGAAGTTTATAAAATATTCACGATCTCTCCCAAGTCTAATCTGAGAAATTTTACACAGACTTTTATTTGAAAAAGAGGCTGAAAGCCGACCAGATGCAAAATCTATCCCTAGAGGTGGGCTTTAAAATGGATTCAATTTGCTCTATTAAACCAGGATAGATCAGAGAGAATGAGAGAGAGAGGGAGGGAGAGGGAGAGGGAGAGGCTTAACCAAGTCCATTCTCTTCATACCAAGAGAAAAACTGCAGCAGTGGCTAAGACGCTGAGCTTGTCGATCAGAAAGGTTGGCAGTTCAGCGGTTCGAATCCCTAGCACCACGTAATGGCGTGAGCTCCCGTTACTTGTCCCAGCTTCTGCCAACCTAGCAGTTCGAAACCACGTAAAAATGCAAGTAGAAAAATAAAAACCACCTTTGGTGGGAAGGTAACAGCGTTCCATGCTCATTCGGCATTTAGTCATGCTGGCCACATGACCACAGAGATGTCTTTGGACAGCGCTGATTCTTTGGCTTTGAAATGGAGATGAGCACTGCCCCCTAGAGTCAGGAACGACTAGCACATATGTGTAAGGGGAACCTTTACCTTTAGTCTAATTAAAAGAAGGACTAGAGGGTGACATGATAGCAATATTCCACTATTTAAAGGACTGCCAGAAAGCAGGAGGGAAAAGTGTCAACCTATTCTCTGAAGTTCGTGAAGGTAGCACAAGAAGCAATGGCGTTAAGTCATGCCGGTCACATGACCACAGAGACATCTTCAGAGAGCGCTGGCTCTTTGGCTTTGAAATGGAGATGAGCACCGCCCCCTAGAGTCGGGAACGACTAACACATATTTACGAGGGGAACCTTTACCATTACCTTTTATCTTCTCAATATATTTAGTTTCATTTCTCCAATAAAAGCTTCTTCTTTTTTCTTAATCACCCGCATACACCCAGTGGCTATTTGGAAATCTGTTGCAATCGAAATGCTAAATTATAATCTTTTTGGGGAATTTATCTTTTTTTTTTTTTTTTTTACAATTCTAAATACTGGCAAAGTAGACCTCCACTGTTGTCATTTCATATAATGAGTTCACAGAATTAAAAGAGATCTAGAAGCTCATAAAACCCAAATGTACACGATCAATGGGAATCTTCCCAAGCGGTGATGCTCGGATTGATCCGGAATAATTTGGTTTTTGACCTTTTGTATCCTACTCTGAGATCACCTTTTACTGACACCATTAGCCAGCGACAACTGTAGTTTGATGCTACCCTTTTAGCAACTAGCACGCTATCGATTTAACTCTGAGAGCAAAGTAGTTAGCATCAAATTGTTTGTGTCATCAAAGTCTTTTTTTTTAATGAACTTCAGGCAGTAATGAGACTGCTAGCCTGAACATTTTTGTTTTGCATTTATTGCCACAAAGTGTAGAATTAATGCTCGCAAGAGAATGCAAACCAAACCAAAACAGCTTAAGTATTATGGCTTCTTTGATTTTTGCCGAGAAGTACAATACTTCTCCCTATTTAATTTTCTATCACAGTATCAGGTGCATACAAGTTACCAGAAATCTAGTGAAATGACACCATGTTATTGCCAGAATATTCATGAACTGGAATAGGCCATAGCAACAGGTCAGCCATTGGGGACTGGCTGAAATAGGGCATGGTAACAAGATCAGTCACTGTATAGGCACGGCTGGGTAAACATTTGATATGTACTTGTTTGCACCTTTTTGGCTCATTTCTTGCTTTCCTTTTCGCTGCTTTCAATTCATATCTAGTAAAAGTACTTTATCACTATTCCAATGGAATTGTGGTTTTTCTTTCTTGGATATTGAAGGAGGCACATCTGACAGAAACTGTTGCAGCCTAAAACGGAGCTTGGGAGGGCCACAGGCGGCGCTCCCAAGCTTCGTTTTCACTGGCAGAAGGTTGCAGGAGGCCGTCACAGCTGAAAATGGAGCTCGGGAGCCTGTTTTCTCCACAAGGCACCTTCAATACAAGTGACATCAAGCTGGCCACACCCACTATGGCCATGTCCACCCTGGCCCCCAAGGTCAAACACAACCCTGATGTGGCCCTCAATGAAATCAAGTTGGACACCCCTTACCTATACTATACCTGTGCACTTGGTTTTTCTTGCCTAGATGTAGAACCTTACTGTATTCTCCTTTATTGGACAGACTCCGACAGCGAGGGGTCTTATGAGTCAGCCCTAGAGGAGGTGGAGGACCCTGAACAGGGTCCCGACTCCGAGCAGGGCGAGGAGAGACTGGATGGCCACCAGGTGGCGGTGGAGCCTTGGATCAGAGGGAGTGTTCAGGAAAACACTTGTGAGTTGTTTCGGGATACACGCCATCGAAGGGCTACTCGGCGGAAGGAACAATTGCATAATTGTAGGAGATGATTGCGCTTAGCTGATGCTTATTAAGATCCTCTCCTGATTATAAAAGAGACTGTTTGTGCCACGCCCTTTTGCAGGAGTCAACGTCCACGATTCAGAGAAACCAACTTGGAGACGTGGTTCGCTGTGAGAGCTTGTTTGCATTGTCTAGGTTTGTAGGACTTCCTGCCAGAGTGCTTATCTCTTTGTTTATTTTGGGCTTGCAGCCAACGAGAGTCTGGACTGATTCAAAGTATTCTTATTTACGTCTGCTTTTGGCTTTCGTTCCTGGATGGAGAAGGGGATCAGAACAGGTTTATATATTTCTACATGCATTGTTATTTTCAAAAGATCAAGAACGCTTAGTGACTGGAATAAAGTGGAGTTCACTCAGAGTAATTCCCTATTTCTCCACTGTTGTGTGCTATGTTTGCCGTGGACTTCCAACCTTCACCATGATGAAGGTTTGATGGTGCTCTTTGAAATAGGGCAGAAAAATGAGCCCACTATCTCATATCTGTCCATCTGCTTCTGCATTTTTCTCATCAAGATCGTCCCCCTTTGTCCAATTTAGTTGTAAAATGACAATGCAGGAAAAACCTGTGGTTGTCAAGCTTTGGAATGGGCCATATAAAACAATTGTTTAGTCTTCCTTTGGAATCCAGCTATGAATTATGATTGGACGCTGAGTTTGACATTTTTTCCCCCACTCTTTCCCTCCATTCTTGTTCTCTTTTTCATAACCTCACAGAATGATATACGGCCCTCGGTTGCTGAGAGCTCTAACAGTCATCAAGAGTAACAGAAAATGACAAATTGAAGTTGTCTGTGCCAAAACACTTGAGTTGTGACAAGTCAAATAAACATTAGGAAGCTTTCCAAGAAGTAAGAAATCAGCAGAAATGGTTTTTCTTCTTTAAAAAAAAGAAAGAAAGAAAGAAAAGGGAAGATGAACTTTCTGTGGATGAAATGCCTCACTCATTTTCCTCCACACACTTCAAAATATTTCATTCTAGTGTTAAATCACACACTGAGAACATTTGAGATGAGAGGCTTAGTATAATGCAGCGTTTCTCAGCCTTGGCAACTTTAAGATGTGTGGACTTGAAAAACACTGGTTTATTTTATATCTATTCTTATTTTAATACTAGCACTTAGAACTTCACTTATCTATTATTATAACATTTCTCTTCTTAATTTATTTAACTTTATAATACATTCTTTTTCATATTTATTCTCTAACCATTGATAAAATAGCTCCCATATATTATAGTAGTCAGATTCTTCCTTTCCTTTATTGCAAGCATTAATCTATTCATTTCTGCACATTCTGATATTTTTTAAAATTACGGTTTCATCTGTGGGGATCTCTTCGCCCTTCCAATTTTGTGCAAATACAATTCTGGCTGCAGTTATTACATGAATAATCAAATATACATTTTCTTTACTATATTTTTTTGATAAGAATGGATATATATACATGAATGAATATGGTGATAAGCTTTAACTTTTATGATACAAAAAAAATGTGCCCAGATGACACACTGTTTAATGAATGATGAAATGTTTGTATTAAAAGAAAAATAAAAAAATGGGGGGGGGACACTGGTTTAATGGAATGGAGATAGGAAAGTAATCCTAAAGGTGCTTCCCCCCGCCCCCAAGAGGCAACTGGACTTTCTGTTTTTTCTTTGAAGACATTTCACTTCTCCTCCAAGAAGCTTCTTCAGCTCTGACTGGATGGTGGGGAATGGAAGGATTTATATTCCTTGCAGTTAGCTGGTCATTTGCATCCTTTTAGAGAGTTGTTGAGGCCACTTGGATGTTTATCTATGTCCTCAGGGTTTATCTGTGTCTTCACCATGACTTGGATGACTGAGAATTTCCATAGACACAGGAGAATAATATCTAAAAATGAAGAATTTGCTCCTTGGACAATGTTAGTTTTTGGTTTTTTAGAATAGAATAGAATTCTTTATTGGCCAAGTGTGATTGGACACCCAAGGAATTTCTCTTTGGTGCATATGCTCTCAGTATACATAAAAACCCAAGACACATTCATCAAGAATCTTAAGGTACAACACTTAATGATAGTCATAGGGTACAAATAAGCAATCAGGAAGCAATCAATATAAATCGTAAGGATACAAGCAGAAAAGTTACAGTCATGCAGTCATAAGTGGGAGGAGATGGGTGATAGGAATGATGAGAAGACTAATAGTAATAGTAATGCAGATTTAGTGAATGGTTTGACAGTGTTGAGGGAATTATTTGGTTAGCAGAGTGAGGGCATTTGGGAAAAACTGTCCTTGTGTCTTGTTGTCTTGGTGTGCAGTGCTCTATAGTGTCATTTTGAGGGTAGGAGTTGAAACAATTTATGTCCAGGATGTGAGGAGCCTGTAAATATTTTCACAGCCCTCTTTTTGACTCGCACAGTGTACAGGTCCTCAATGGAAGGCAGGTTGGTAGTAATTGTTTTTTCTGCAGTTCTAATTATCTTCTGAAGTCTCTGTCTGTCTTGTTGGGTTGCAGAACCTAACCAGACAGTTATAGAGGTGCAGATGGCAGACTCAATAATTCCTCTGTAGAACTGTATCAGTTTAAGAAAACCTTATAAGTAAATTATTTCAGGTTTTAATTTGGCTTAATTAACTCCGCGTTTGATAAGCAGTGGCAATTGTAGAGACTCACAATGCCTTTCAAAGAAATTGCTGATAATTATAATTGAAAAAATGATGGCTTCAGCCAGTAGGGGGAAAAAAATCCTGCTGCCTGTCTCTTGCACTCTGCCTTTTAATAGGAAGTTGATAAATATTGTCTTCAGATCTACTTAAAAATTGATTACCCAATAAGTAAATCACACAGTTTCCAGGAATGTATGCAGCTTTATTGAGGTTTTTTTTTTTCCTGTTTGGTCTGCATCCCAAGGGGTT
This sequence comes from Thamnophis sirtalis, assembly GCF_051295495.1. NCBI lineage: Eukaryota > Metazoa > Chordata > Lepidosauria > Squamata > Natricidae > Thamnophis > Thamnophis sirtalis. The sequence continues at coordinate 11,068,656 of NW_028261390.1, forward strand.
GAATGCAAAACTGCTTATTCAAATATCCAAAAATTAGGAATGAGAAAATGGTAATATGCTTGATTTGGGGATTTAAAATTATTAATAAATCTTCCCAAACGAAAAAGTGGCAGCTAGACAGGAATTCATTATTGATTTGTTATTTGAAAGAGGAAATCAACCCCTAGGCTTTAAAACAAATGTTTAGGTGGATAAGTGGATTTTGTAACTATGTTATTATAAGGCAGGGATGAAATCAATTTACCGTATTTTTCAGAATATAAGAGGCACCTCCCCCACCCCCAAAAAAAGTGTGTGGAAATGTTGGTGCCCAATGGTTGGCCCATTTCTTCTGCATCCAAAAAGGCTTTCCTGAAGGCATCTGTAGCAGATAACAGAGCTCCGGATCGATCGATCGATCCAGAGCTCTGTTATCGGCTGCAGAGACCTTCAGGAAAACATTGCTGGATGAAGAAGTTCCTGAAGGCTTTTGATAGCAAAAAAGAGGCCGGGGGCGCAATGTGCAAGTGAGATGAGTCAGTGAATGACATTCCCCGAAAATAAGACCTGGTGCCTTTTTTGGTGGCAAAAAAATCTATGACACAGGGTCTTATTTTGGGAGGAAATACGGGTATGTAGAATAAACATTTGGACTGTTTAATATGTGGGAAGCAGCTACTTTTAAGTTGAGAACATGGATGCACGCCATTTTGCTTCGGACTGCGATGCTTTAGAGGAATGTTTCCCGTAAGTAAATGAAAAAGAATGACAATGGCTGGTCTCTACCCAGTCATTAGGGCAGAGAACCGGTTGTTAAAGTATTTGAATCCCACCACTGGTGGGATCTTCTATCCTGTTTCTAAGACTGGATTCATGTTCAGGGGTGCCTGATAAGCAAAGTAGAAAGACTTAATTTTGCTGCACATCTTCAAATTGTAATAGTCAATGTGATCATGTATGTATGTATGTATGTATGTATGTATGTATGTATGTGTAAATGTACACACACACACACACACACACACACACACACACACACACACACACACATATATATATATATATATATATATATATATATATATATATATATATATATATAGGTCTCTAGTTGTTCGGGTTTTCTCCCGCGTAGAATTGGAGATGTCTTGGCGACGTTTCGACGAAGTCACATTCGTCATCTTCAGGCTGCTGCTGACTACTTCAGGTTTGGTGTTTCCAGGAGTAGTGTGGGATCTTGGCTGGCTGTTTGTTCCTTATAACTGCTGGTAGGGGATTAAATTTTAACTGCCAGTAGGGGATTAAGTTTTAACTGCCAGTAGGGGATGAAAACTGATTGAATGGGGGCTTGGGTGTGTCTTGATTAGGTGGAAGTGTGTCCTTATTTGGTGGAGGGGTGTTCTGTTCTGATTGTTTGGGGGGTTGTGTTTCCTGTGAGGGTGGGAGGGGTTTTCATCCCCTACTGGCAGTTAAAACTTAATCCCCTACTGGCAGTTAAAATTTAATCCCCTACCAGCAGTTATAAGGAACAAACAGCCAGCCAAGATCCCACACTACTCCTGGAAACACCAAACCTGAAGTAGTCAGCAGCAGCCTGAAGATGACGAATGTGACTTCGTCGAAACGTCGCCAAGACATCTCCAATTCTACGCGGGAGAAAACCCGAACAACTAGAGACCTACATACTAACACCCGCGAAAACCTCAGAAAACATATATATATATATATATATATATATATATATATATATATATATATATATATATATATATATATATATATATATATATATATATATATATATATACACACACACACACACACACACACACACACACATACATACATATGTGTGTGTGTGTTTTCGTAGATTTTCATGGGTGTAGGTATGCTGGTCTTGTTGTATTCGGGTCTTTTCCCGTATAAGATTGAGATTGTCTTGGCAACGTTTTGGCGAGGTCTCACTCACCATTTTCAGGCTGGTGTTTTCGGCTTAAAGCGCTTTAAGCCGAAAACACCAGCCTGAAGATGGCGAGTGAGACCTCGCCAAAACGTTGCCAAGACAATCTCAATCTTACACGGGAAAAGACCCGAATACAACAAGACCAGCATATATACATATACGTATACGTATACATATACATATACATAAACATACATACATACATACATACATACATACATACATACATACATACATACATACATACATATATATATATATATATATATATATATATATACATACACACACACACACACACACACATATATATATGGATATATGGATATATGGATATATGGATATATGGATATATGGATATATGGATATATGGATGTATGGATGTATGGATGTATGGATGTATGGATGTATGGATATATGGATATATGGATAT